>NW_013666789.1:262010-266355 GCF_000517525.1 Limulus polyphemus
TTCTAATCTCGATGACATTAAGGCCTTGATCGACTCCTATCATCCCATGTGTTTCTCCTTAAAGGAAACATTTCTGAAACCTGCAGATACAGTCACCTTTCGGCAGTTTTCTTTGTACCAGAATGACAGGTTGTGTGATGGATGAGTGCATGGAGGGGTGGAACTGCTGGTCGACTAACATGTGCCCTCCTTATCTGTGTTCCTCGATACACCCTTGGAGGCCGTGGCCATCCGTGTTTCCTTGGGTTATACCACCACTGTTTCTTCTCCCTACCTGTCTTCTATGGAGACTTATGATCAATCGGACCTTGATGTTCTCGTTGACCAGTTACCATCTCCCTTTTTAATTCTGGTGGACTTTAGTGGACACAACCCCCTCTGGGTGGTGCAGATATTGATGGGAGGTGTCGTTCTGTAGAGCGTATGCTCTCGGATCACAACCTTTCTCTCTTCAATACTGGATCTTATATTTAATTTCATGCACCTAGTCAGTCTTTTACTGCCATTGATCTCTCGATCTGCTTCCCTTGAATTTTTACTCGCTTTTCTTGGATGGTCGACAGTGTCCATTTAGTGATCATTTTCCTATTATTATGAGGGAGGTTGGCCATGATCGATGTCACTCGACCCGAGTGCTATGGTGGAAGTTAGACCAGGCTGACTCGCTGTCTTTCACCTCTCTCTATGTACGACTATAATTGCCCCTTCACACTGGTGGAACTCAAACTTGCTCTTCATTGGTCTGGTAGTACATTGGTCGGACCTGATGATGTTCATTATGAGATTCTACACTATCTATCTCCTGCCTCTCTTGCTATTCTTCTGGTTATTTTTAACCAGATTTGGCAGGAGCATGTTTTCCTGATGCTTGGCACCAGGCTATTGTTCTCCCTTTCTTTAAACCTGGGAAGGATCCCAAGATTCCTTCTAATTATCATCCCATTGCTTTGACTAGATGTCTTTGTAAGGTTTTAGAGAGGATGATTAATGCTCGTGTTGTTTGGTTCCTCGAATTGAACACGCTCCTCTCACCCACCCATTTTGGGTTCCATTGACAGTGCTCCACCATGGACCATCTGGTTTGACTTGATACGTCAATCAGGGAAGCCTTCATCAAGAGAGAAAACATCTTGTTTCTGTGTTCTTTGATCTCGAGATAACGTATGACACTATATGATGGTATGGCAATTTGCTGGACCTTCACTCCTATGGGCTGCATGGCCATTTACCCATTTTTATTCAGAACTTTTTACTGGACCGACTATTCCAAGTCCATGTGGGCTCAACTCTTTCCCGTTCCTTTTCACAGGAACTTGGAGTCCCTCAGAGCTGTGTCTTGAGTGTCACACTTTTTAGTGCCAACATTAATGCTATTGCTACACACCTTCCTCCTACTGTTGCAAATGGGATCTTCCACATCGTTTTGGTCGTCGATCATGAGGTTTATTTAGCAGCAGCTTCAGACAGCTCTCAATCGCTTGTTGACGTGGAACTCTGCAAACGGTTTTACATTTTCATTTTCCAAAACCGTTTGCATGCATTTTTGCCGCCAACGGGGTCTCCACCCCGAGCTCCATCTCGGCGATGTTGTTATTCGTGTGGTACCTGAGGCATAGTTCTTGGGGCTTATCTTTGACTGTAAGCTTCACCTCCGTCGTTTGCAACTTTCTCTACAATATGCTACCAGGCTTCGATCCTTACCACGGTATTCCACCTGGGATTGTGTCTTTTTTCCTCGGTGAGCCATGCCTTTTTTAGAACATATGGTGTACAATTCCTCCCTTTGGCCTTCGTATCTGGGCACAACTGGCTGAATTGGGTCTGGTATTTGATGACGTTACTGTACCCAATGATCAGCCCATCCCGCCATGTCTTATTACCATCTCCGCTTGTGATCTTTCCTTGAGTCATCTGAGGAAGGCAGATACTCCCGATTGGAAGTCCTGTCTTCTCTTTGTTGAACGTCCTTCGAACCATCCTTCTATTCCCATTTACATAGGTGGTTCGTTCGAAGGACTTATTTTTATTTACATTTTACTACAATTTACTTTTACTGTTTTTACCGGTTGTTTGGCGCAGATAGCCTAATTGCTTTGCGCCACAAAACACCAACCAATCAACCTGAGTTGTAAGCAATGGTTTCGGTACTTTCTTGTGATACAGTTTCATAACTACCGAATAGAAGGTTGAACTACGTCCATATTCTGTCATTGGAAAATAATTTAGCATTAATACCAAAATACCTGTAATATTGCCGTGTAATGGTTCTCATTATTTTAAATTTAACAAAACATCAAGATCTTACATAACCAATGGAACGTAGGAAGGAGTTGAAAGGATGAGAGTTATCTCAAAGAAAGAGCTTTAACATTCGTAATAGAATATTTGTAACCCTCTACTGTTAATAAAAATAACAAAAACAGCTTTAGTTTTATACTTTGCTATATACACGTAATAGAAGATTAGTAGCACTCTACTGTTCATAACACACAAACAACTTGAGTTTTAAAGTTTCATAAAAAACGCAGGAGAGGATTAGCCCTCCAGGATACAGGGCAATTACCCGGTGGGCCGATGCATTTGACGCATTCTTAAAACAGATTTTAAGTTTTAATTATTTAGTCAGTATGCAGCATGTGATATTGTCCAGGCTGGTCATTTAATGCCCATCCGTATCCTGTAATACGCGTAGTAGAAGACTAGTAATACTGTACTGTTAATACAAGTAACACACAAATAGTTTTAGTTTTAAAGTTTCGTATATACACGTAGTAGAGAATTAGTAACACTGTACTTTTAATACAAATAAAACACAAACTGTTTTAGTTTTATAGTTTCATATATACACGTAGTAAAAGATCAGTAACACTGTAATGTTAATACAAATAACACATAAACAGCTCTTTAGATTTTAAAGCTTATAACACGTAAACGACACAAAATGAAACACGGTTTACCGCTAACAAAATTATCAAAAATCATTGAAAAAATGAAAACACATTTTGAAATATTCCAGAAGCATAAAGCTTGAAATATACAGCACTGTTAAAAACTTTCTTTTGAAGCAACAATAAAACAGTAAACTACAAGTTTCATAGTTTTATAATTTAGATAATGAAATATAACAAAACGACTGCTATTAATATTAAGCTGTTATTAGGCCAAAATAGGCATTTAAAAAAAAAGCTTTATTAACATTTGAGACAAATTATTTGTACGTAGTCTAGTAACAATGTGAAGATATGAAATATCATAATATTTTACCCTTTCAAAACTTGTATAGAATATATTTTAGACAGGTATATTTAATATTTCTGCAGGTATTCAGCACACAGTTAATGACATATTTATAAAATGAATTTAGGAAGGGTCTAAACTCGCACTAATTTACAACCTTAAATAAAGATTACACAACAATGCTTGTTCCATAGTATTGTACATGCTTGGCCATGTTTCCATGTAATGCTCTTCAGAAATGCGGTCATACTCGTTCTAGAGGATACTATAGAGGTTTGTACAAGTTAGAGTATCGATCCGGGGTAACCACTCTTGGATATATATTCTTGGAACGATTATTTGTCGATGTCTTGGCTCCGTATTTCTCTGACCCAGCAGCCAACCAAAATTGCAATGCAATTGGAGGATAGCCAACCGAAAGAAAACAAAACCACATTAGATTATTGTATTTATTTGTTTTTTCTTTGATTTCCGTGTTTGAATTATTCTCAGATTAACATTGCATGAACCTATATATTATGAATATTTGGTAGTCTTCTTGTGGTAAAGATCTGAAGAGGCAACTTTTATCCATGGTTATAGATTTTCATTATATAATAGTCAAAACTATATCCAGGCATCTAATTTTTTATCTCCTAGTATTTTTCTCACAACATTCTTGATTATATCACACTGACGGTGAATAACTTGTAAAGTTTGACATTGAAGTAATAATATGCAAAGACCAAGGATATGAAGCTGTATACACGTGCGTGTATTCTAATTTATAAGAGACTTTGCCTCTGACAGATCCCATGCTTAAAACGTAATAAAGTTAAGTTTTATAGAAAAATAGAATTTTCTTACATGCAAGTAACACAATTATGAACGTTGTTTTACCTTCTAGATTTGTGGATTTCCATCATTTGTGATAGCAATGATTTTATTTTAACTTTCAGAAGAGAAGAATGGAGAATCAACTCAAGGAGTTTTTTGGTTTTTTTCAACATGTGGTGGTTAAATGGTTTTTAATATATATAAGTAGATATAGAGAGACATTTGTGACACGTAGTTAATATTTTAGAACCCTGTTATTGGAACAGCAACTTTTCCTTAGTAATTTTTGAAC
>NW_013666789.1:266376-297786 GCF_000517525.1 Limulus polyphemus
CTAAGTCTAAAATAACAAAGATCGTATTCTCTCATAGTAAAAATGTCTTGTAATTACCATAGATGTAATTTAAGTTTACATATGGGAACAGTTATAGTAAAGATATTTTATAATCTAAGCTCATAACTACAATCGTTTGAAAGCTACTTACGTGGTTTAAGACAATGGGTACAGTAGATAAATGCTGTTTGTAATTTAAGTACATTGATGACATCGTGTAAAAGTTGTTTTGTAATACAGGTACATAACAGCAGTCTTTCAAAAGCTCTTTTTTTAAATTAAATATTATAAATTAAAATTCTGTAAAAGAAATTTCATTTTTATATAAACATATGTTTTTACTTGTATTTTCTGAAAATTATGTTGGGTATTTTCTATTTATCTCAAAAGTGTTTATTTAGTGGAAGTCTGTGGTTTATATCGAAAAGCAAAATTTACAAAATCGAGGAAACTATGCATTTCTCACAATCCTGTGTTACTGAAACTTACTCCTGAAATTTCATGATAGGTATTGGTAAAATATTCTCATGTGTTCTAACAAACTAAATGTAACAATTAAAAACTTACCCTTGAAATTTCATGATAGTTGAGTATTGCTGAAGTATATTCTTTGTGTCTCAGCCAACTAAAGGTAACAAATGACACCTTACCCCTGAAACTTCATGATAGTTAAATTTGCTAAAGTATACTCTTTGTTCCCTAACCAACTAAACATATAGATGAAAAACGTAATTTGCGTGATATTGGATAAAAGATTTTAGATACTTAGAAACACTGAGGTTCTGCCTTATTGAGGAAAAATAAGAAAAAGGTTTAGCTAAAAATACATTTGGAATAACATTATATTGTGTTTATTAACATTCAATTTGATTATTTGATTTTCGTGTTTACTTGATATAAATTCTGTTATTTGTATATAAATCGCCCCCCCCTCCATTGGCACAGCGGTATGTCTGCGGACATATAACGCTAGAATCCGGGTTTTGATACCCGTGGTGGGCAGAGCACAGATAGCTCTCGTGAATCTTTGCGCGAAATTCATAAAGTCACATGAAAACAGCCGATATAAAGTTACGGTGGAACGGAACGTATCAGAACTACGTTTTGACATTATTTAGTGTTACGTAGGTATTGTGTTTGTTTGTTATGAATTTCGCACAAAGTTACATGAGGAATATCTGCGCTAGCCATCCCTAATTTAGCAGTGCAAGACTAGAGAGAAGGCAGCTAGTCATCACCACAACTCTTGAGCTACTCTTTTACCAACGAATAGTGAAATTGACCGTCACATTATAACTCCCCCACGAGAGAAAGGGCGAGCACGTTTGGTGTGATGAGGATTCGAATCCGCGACCCACAGATTGTGATTTGAGCGTCCTAGCCATCTGACTAAGCCGGGCCAAGTATTGAGATGCCACCGAAAATTGAATGCTTTAAGGAAGGGTATGCAACAGCCCTTTCTCATGTAAACTATTCATACACTTAGCTGATAAAACTTTGATGAGGTTAGGAAACTTTATAAATTCCAAGACAGGTGTATCTCTTGTACCTAACCACATTGGTAAAAAAAGGAATGTGGATCAACTTGGGCAACTAGGACCATCCTGAAAGAGAACTGCAAGATTTTGTACCCCAGCTGTAGTAAGCAAAGCGCGGCGCTTTTTAACAGGTGAGAATCCATGAATATAGAGGTCAGTGGCAAAAGTTGTCCACGTGCCCCAAGCCATAGTCTACAACATACTGAAGAATGATCTCCACCTGGAATTGAGGCTAACAGGAAATGGTTTCACCAAGAAAACGCCTCCAGTCACAATTTCTGTTCGACCACTGCATAAGAGAAGGTAGGATAAAATGGCTTATTTAGCTTAATTAAATTGAATTCCATGAAAAATGAAAATGTTTTACAATGAATCCTGTTTTATTGTAAGTGTTATTTCAGGTTAAAACAAATATTTAACACAGACTTTTTTCAGCCATTGAAAAAATACAATTTTTGTAGTTGGTAGCCGTTGTACAATAAGATTAGATAAAAAAAGATCTTCAAGATGGGGTAAAATAGCTCCCATCTAATTCATAATAACTGCAATTTAAAGTAAGTGCCGCAATAATAATTTGCATTTAAATCACTTAAATTATCATTTAATTGTTCCCGATAAAGATTGGGAAGGCCTTATGCCATACGAAAGTTGCGCATTATCTAAGACAATAGCGCAAAAGAACGTGGGTACCAGTGGGGGGCATCTAACTCTATGCCTTTCATGATAAAACAATAGAATTATATAAAATTTAAGAGAAGTAGAACTGTGTTTCTTATGCGGCATATTCGGTTGACTTTAAAGACTCATTGTTTGAAATCAGCAGAGTAAAATTTCATGAAATTTCTACTTTGTAACCATAAACTTAAAAAAACAAAAAAACATTGACGTCGAACTTTGATTATTCACATTCGCGTGCATCTGCCAGTATGTTTATGCACCAAGTCACGTGAGTAATAGTTACATATAATTCACTCTGATGACATAACGTCATATCTAATGATATTCATAGATGTCAGCCTTAACCAAGGGCCTGTCTTACCTTACTTCCCCTTCCTTAAGTAGCTAGAGAAAGAAACAAATACACATGCTACTCCATGTTGGCCAAGTCGCCAGATGCAGCACCTATAGATTTCTGTACAATTGTATTGTTGAAACGGTGCTGGGAGAATGCATCTTTGTAGACTAGTTAGATTATGGAAAGCAAGCATGGAGAGGTGGAGTGATTTGGGCATGACAGCCTTATAATGGAGACTGCTGCAACGAAAACTGTGGTGCTATTATCAAAATGCATGGTTGTTAGATAGAATGAGACCAAACATCGACATGGAATGTAACGATGTGATAAGGTTCCAAAATTGGTTTAATATAACATATTCAATCTTTTATATATACATATATATATGTGCTATGAAATTAAGTGTAAGTAATATTAGTTGGAGTTGAGAGTAGTGAGAAAGTGGCCGGCTTTTGGCCAGTCTACAAAGGATTAGGGGAATACAGCAGTTTACGTCATTAGTAAATGATTGGACTGAGCAATTGCCTTTCTTATTCAGATAGTGTGGAGATCATTTGACCCCCCTAGGATTATGAGATGTTGTAATCCCACATACGGGACAAATAGGTGTACAAGCAGTAAGAAAAGATATAAAAGGTAAAAGTTCAATGAAAAGGAAACGCAGACCAGGAGATGTGAGAGAGAACGAATAAATTCAGAGAAACAAAGGAAGAAAGTAATATGCTGCCAGTAAGAAACAAAATATATTTCTAAATCTATGCATTTTTTATTATAGTAATAAACACCAATCTGTTATGTGTACATTAGTATCAGTCCCTTCCTGATAAGAATAATTACAACCTAAATAACGTTGATGGACATAACCAGATGGAGTGAAGTGCAATAATAACACAATCATAACAAAGTGGTGTCAAAAGTGGGATTTATCAATTCGTTAGGAAAAAAACTCAACAACAAAGAAGAGTTTGGAGTTAGAGCCACATCAACAAAAGCCGAGGAAGAAAGTGAACTGGATGAAAGTTTCCTTTTTGTTGTTATTTTGTCTGATTTGGTTTTCATGGTGGTTCAGTTTACTCTTATTAGTTATAAGTTCTGTGGCTCATTGTTTAAGAGTATGGAATTAACGCTAGTGTGAATGAGAATTGGAAATCACTGACAAAAAGTCAGTTGATAAATAAACGTAGAGAATTGGGTATAACGCATAGTAACAATTTAAAAAAAAATATCTAATTGAGGTGGAAGTCACAATAGATGATTGTTTAACCTTGAGCTTAGTAGAAATACGGGAACTGCGAGTAATGTTTGCGAAAGTTATCAAGGTAATCAGTTAGAATTAGCTAAGATACAGTTAGAAATGAAATGCTTAGAAGCTAAGAATGAAATAAGCTTGGAAGCAAAAGCTGAGAAAAACGTTTAGAGCTAGAGTTGATGATGAGTGGAAAGCAGGGATAACATGTATAAAAGAAGTACCCATATGCAGTTGTCTAAAGTTTACAAAATCGATATAGATATACTTTTTCTGTAATGATGTAAAAATGGAATAGCAGCCACTTCCTGCATTACCTGGAAAGACGTCAGAAGTAGAAAATAAGATTGTGAGTGCAGGTGAATTAACGTAGGATGTAGTTAGCTATTTATTGTATGAAGTTCAGAGAGTTAGAAAAAATATGGCAAATGAGACATTTAAAAGAGTATGGAAAAAGGCTGTATAAGTTGCTAGTTAAATGGATTAAATGATCTAACTGTACTGGAGACGCTGACAAAGTTGTACATTTAATGTTGCAAGAACAAATGTTGACAAAATTACAAATGCAGAAAGTAATATAGCTACAAAATAGGAAACCAACCAACACACTTGAGACAGAGGCGTTAGCGTATGAATATGTAGTGACGAGGAAATAAAGTATGTTGAGGTAGAACTCATTACCACAAACAAATAAGCAAATAACATAGAGCCAAAGTAGACAGATTAGAAAACTCTGAAACAGGGGTAGGAGTTAGTGAACCATTCACGCCCCTTTTAATAAACATCGTTTCTTGCGCGCTCCCTCTTTTTTTTAAATTAGTGAAAAAGTGAGTTCAGTGACGAGATATAATACACTGATACACATTAAAATGTTATATGTGCCGTGGTAATCATTTATTATTTTCATTAACAAAAATATGTTAAAATATTCAATTTTGCATTATTGCACTATTGGCTCTATCCTAATTGCTCGTGCTCCCCAAGAGATAATTTTTACGCCTCCCAAAGTGGGCGGGATCGCATCCCACACTTTGAAAAACTCTGACAAGTAAATATGGATGAGAACGAAAAATTAAGTGACGGTTACAAGAGAGTATGCATAAATGCCACAGTGAAACTGTGGTCGAGGAACCCGAAGTAACTAAACTTGGGTAAATTATTATTAATGGTGGGAAGGAGTGTTGAAGCGTAACTGTTATGGGAATGATGGAATAGGTGGTATGGATCAAATTGTACTCCTAAAGGAATGTAGACAGATTGTATTAAAGTTAGGACATGATACAATATTGACTGGACATTTAGGTGTAGCTAAAACAAAAGATAGGATCAGTAAAAACTACTACTGGTCGGGAATGTTTGGAGACATAAAGACTTATATGAATATCTTTCCAACATTTCAACTAGCTGGCAAGAGGCGCATTTAAGTAAAACGAACGATAGTTAGTTTAGCCAATATTATCAGACTACTTCCAGTAACAGATCAAGGGAATAAATATATATTCTGACAGTAGTTGATCTTGCCACTAGTTATGTAGAGGCAGTAACACTAGGTTCTATGGAAGCAGGGAAAATAGCGTGAGGGCTTATTGTGCAATTCTCACTGGTCGGGTTTCCTGAAGAATTCTTATCAGATGTAGATAGCAATTTTGGATCAAAGATAATGCGAGACTTATGGAAGGCCACAAGAGTAAAAATGAAACACACTTGACTCCTTATAGACCCCCAAAAAATGAGATGTGTGGTAGATCGAATGGGACCATTAAGGCCATGATAAGAGTAATGGTACAGGAGATCCTGTTGACTGGGATATTTTATCACCATTTGTGCCATTTACATATTGAGAGTACACCAAGCTACAACAGAATTTTCACCTTTTGAGTTACTATGTGATAGATATGATAAGGGCCCACTAGACTTACTTAAAATAAGTTGATCCAGAGACAAAGCTAAAGCTACTACTCAGAAGGGTAAGGATAAGCAAAAGCTTCACTATGAACAGAATGCTAGAGAATGAGAAAGTAAAGTGAATCAGATAGTTGTGGTACTGGACTCAGTACACGAAAATAGTTACAGTGACATATGCAGGAGATGGAGAAGTAATGGGACAATTGTATCATATGCGAGAACAACACTCATAATAACAAAGTGGTATCGGAAGCAGACGAACCATAACAATGTGTATATCATTTACGTCTCATAAATTTTTTTATCTCATTATCTGAAAAGTTTCTGGGAAGCTTACCACATGGTTTGAAATAAAAAGTTCTTTTTTTTTAAGACAAAGGAAACTGAGTTCAGGTATTTTGGATAACGTTGATAGTCTACACTTTTACACGCGTATATAAGTTTGCATTGAAATTAGGGTTAGCAAGAATTATATAAGTCGTAAAGCGAGTAGTGGTACTACACGATATCCCTGTATTGGTTCTAAATTATTCTGTAATAAACATAGAATCAATGTTGTTACATTTTATGTTTTCTTTATACCTAACGTAAGAATCAACTATGCTCTTAATTTGGCGAATTTAAATGTTTGTGTAGTAATGAGAAACAACACACCATAAAATACTCATTATAAAAATAAAATTCCATATTATATGACAATTAATTTGTTTAATGCACTGGGATTGAGTGGCCAAATAGGAAGTAATCGTTTTAATGAATGATAATATGTAAGGATTTCAATTAAAGATTTATATTCATTATCAAAATTATATGATGTTCTCTTTTACAAATGTCTTATACTGTTAATAGAGATTTAAGTTTAAAGAAGAAGAAGAATGAAAAATTATCTATAACATGAATTTTAATAGAGAAGACCTTAGATCCTTGTGACGAAGGAATAGGTAGTATAGCACGAGTAAAGAGCCTACAACTGGATTTTTATAATTTTAACTGAATTCGTTCAATAGATCTAACAGATCATACATAAAATAAACGTTGTCATAATAATGTATTTATCTTGGCATAAATAAGATTTAGAAATTATAAAATTCAACAGGGTTACATATGTTCCATCAACGTTCTCAGTCCGAGTCATCAGTGGTGTAGAAATAGATGCTGGTCTCTTGAGGTTACTTGCCTCATGATGGAATGTCCGATAGACCATAGGTGCTAGTTTCTTGAGGTCACTTTTATCATGACAGGAATCTCTGAGAGACCTTGTGACAGATTCTATTTGAGCTCAACAACCCACAGCTCTTGCGCCAGCTATGCACCAACAATACCATGCTAAAATGGGTGGATTAGAATTAGCAGAAAACTGTATCCATAGAAAATACTGTTTGTTGGATATATGTCTTGACTGGATTTTGCAAATAACAGAAAGTTATTTTATTTGCTTACCTAACCATAAGAACATCTTAAACTAATTAACTGTGTACTGATTTCACGAAGAATGGACGGTTTGTTTTAAAATATGTTGATAACAATGTAGAAAATCATCTTTGGTTGACCAAGTAAATATGTCACAGGAACCAGTATAACAAAAATCATCAAATTGTGCGATTGTATGATTGGCTGTAAAGATAATATAGTGTTCACTAGCTTGAGTTCCTGCTTTTATTGAATACGTTGCACTCAATTTGATGGTAATGCTAATTTGCCTATTAGCCATGCCACATTTGAGTAAAAAAAGTGTTTACAAATATTAATGGACTGGAGATAATGTCGAAAAGTTATTTAACAGTGATATATTGGCTCCAAAATTTTTGAGGGCACTTTATAGGCAAAATATCATCAAGCAAATTATGATAACCAATACTGTGTCTGTTGTATTCTTCCTGCTTGTAGAGCCCTGGTATTGAAAGAAAGGTCTCGTTGGTAGTGGATATAGCAGATATAGTGTGGTTGAGATAATATTTTACCCTCTTCTCTTTCTTCACTCGAAATTTCTTATTAATTAATAATAAAATGGTCTGTTGCTTAAAGACTTCACTGGTGTTGAAAGTGTTCAAATGTGTAGAATGTGACCTAATTATTTAGTGAAAGCGGGAAATAACTAGAGTTTAAGGCTACAACTACCATAATAAATCGTAAAGAGAAAGAAAAATTTTCCTCCTAACTTCAGTACTTTTCAGTACTTCAAACTTTTGCTAGTTAAAAAATAAAAGTAGAAGCCATGAATTAATTTTTCTCCATTTCTATAAGAAAAGATTTGTGCCCTTATGTACTAGAACGTCTGAAACCTACAAAGTTATTAACACTTGCGATTTGTTAGGAAGTATATATACTAGCACTACTTGACGTTATAAGTTCATTTTAGTTGAGAACAATGCAATATCTGTGTATGCTTGTGAAGGAGAAACAAGCTACAAGATAATTAGAATTAAAAATCAGTATAATACAAAATGTATTTATTAGTTTCGTCATTATTGAAAAATGTCACATTTTAAGTTCGCGAAATTTTGGGAATCTTTTTATTATCCTTAATAACGTATTTATGACACTTTTGTGTGTTTAAACAGACAAATGAAGAATCTAAAGTGAATATGAATTACTATTGACGAGTCTTCCTTGAGTGTCTATAGGTTTTTCTTCATTAAAGTTATATATAATTAATAAGCAAAAATCTTTAGAATCTTCTCATGATGAAAGCATTTTTGTATATTTTGTGATGGTTAATAAACAGGATCCTTTATCCACTTATCTGTTTGTTCAATGGCTAAATATTCTAGTTTTTCCAAACTAGTTTCTTATAAAACATTTATTTAGTCTGGTGAAACTTAAAGAAAAAACACTTTGTTTAATCAGTTGTTGCGTACATACGTAGCTCTTCTGATGTAGCTGTGCATGTTGGAAAATTATCTGTACAGATGGCGGTAGACTTGCTTCTGTCACCCAGTAAGAAACTGTTTTGATATTTCTGGTAATTTGGGTCAGGGTCATATACGTTTCTAAGTAGGAAATAGAAAACATAAGTGGAGTCAACTCAACGAAGTATGATACTAAAAAACCAGAATATCAATTTTAATTAAAACTGAAATATTCACCTGACTGTCAAAATGTATTACTCTATGTTTTGGAATGTGGAACCAATTATCTTTGATTTAGCTAAAATTAATGATATAAGAAATATCTCTGCTAAGACATTTACGTGTTTAATTTTAAGCTTAAGTTCTACAAAAATGAAATTTTCTAATCGATTTGAGAGCGGGTTATCTCGTGTATTTATCTACAGATCAAATACTAAAGTTTCTCACACTACAATTCCTCATACATAACTTTTTTTAAGGCTGTAGTTTTACTAATTTACAATTTTATAGTAATGTTTCTTAAATAACGTTTGGTACACTACCTCAAAAGACTGGACATATCCACTCCAAACTGTCCATATGTGTATGGGTTTATTCCCATTTCACACATCATTCGAATCAAACACTGGTATTCGTCGTTACTTGATATATCCCTGAAGATTTCCTGAATAGACAGAACCTCTTGGCCACTTTTTACTTCCTCTTCTGTGCTTCTTCTCCAAACATGATGATGACGATAGTAGTAACCATTGCGATAAATAGGGTAAAACCCATAAGAAAAGTAGTAAGTTCTATAGTAAGCCGCGTGTCTCAGAAGCCCCAGTCCATGAACCGATTTAGATACTTTTATGAAAAACCCTTCTGAGGAGGAATACTCCCATTGAAAGAAGAAGAGGACCAATAAACTGTAGACAATTTTCATTGTTATTTCTGAAAAAAATAGTTTAGATATTGTAACATACAGCCGCTTTACCGTGTAATTTACATTGTTATGTAGATAATTTTCATTACCAGAATTCAGGATAATCAGTTGGGTTATCTTTCATTAAAATATTTACGGTCTTGTAAGATCGTCGTCATGACTGTGTATTAAACTAATTCATCGTTAAGATTAACTGAAATATACAATTTGTTAATACGTATATACAGGTAACAGTCTATACCAACCCTGCATTTTACTATCACCATATTCACCATATTCATTATCGAATTTGTTTGTTAAATGTGCTTCGTAACATAGCGGTTGAAGGATATCACTGATCAAGTATAAGAGAAAAACCGTATTGATGTATGGGTTTTAAATTACTATCGCTATTAGATTAAGACTAAAACACAACTAATTAAATAATGTACGGGTTTTAAATTACTATCGCTGTTAGAATAAGACTAAAACACAACTAATTAAATAATGTATGGGTTTTAAATTACTAACGCTGTTAGATTAAGACTAAAACACAACTAATTAAATAATGTATGGGTTTTAAATTACTATCGCTATTAGATTAAGACTAAAACACAACTAATTAAATAATGTATGGGTTTTAAATTACTATCGCTATTAGAATAAGACTAAAACACTAATAATAAAACAAGCTTATTAAGTACTCACCTTAATTTTGCTTTAAAAAAACCAAGAATAAATTCTTCACCAAACATTTACTTTAAAAGTGTGTAAGAGAGTTGTTCTAAATTAGCATTATTAGTATTTTTATAAAAATGTTTCTCTAAAGGACTTATCGCCAAAAATAAAACGATTTAAACTGACATTATCTTAACATATAATAGTATTTGATAGTAGATAGGCTTTACAGAGGGTAGATAAGAAAAGGTGGTTTACCTCCATCTTTCATATTGCCTAATTTAAAACTTACCTGATTAAAATTACTTCCAGTATTCTGTAAGCTCATGGAAAATGTGCATGAAATATATATGTGTGTGTATATACATATTCTTCAATTTCATTGGTCAGTAGAGAAGCTACTGAGAAGTGGAGATACTATCTAACAGTTTCTAATTTTAGAAGATCCTGAAATGTCAACATTTTCACGTTTTTCAATAGGCTACACGTGACCTTGTAATAGAGCTCTTAATGCTAGAGAAAGTATACATATTTAGTTAGCAAAATAAATATATCTTTGCATCATTACAACAAAGTAAATTGCTGAAATTTGTCTATGAACACTTGTGTTGAATCATAAATAAAATTAAACAACAAACGTTTTTGTTTTACACAATAAAATATTTTTGTTTTACAATGATCTAAAGTCTCAGATCGACTCTGCGTGTTTTCGAAGCTTCGAAGCGTTATCTTCAAGAGTGTAATTTACAAGACCTTCTATTAAACCAAGTGATATCTTATTTTAAATGTTTACTGCAGAATATCGCTCCATCTACTTACATTCTGTCCCATTAATTTGTATTGTTTGTTGTTAAGCACAGAGATACACAATCAATGGGCTATCTGTGCTCTGTCTACAGCTGGTATCGAAACCCGATTTTTAGTGTTGTGAGCCCTCGGGATTACCGCTGAACCACTGGAGAGGGTTCCATTAATTCATTGTCCTTTTTTATTACATGCTCATTACTTATCTGAAACTTAATTATCCTCAACGTTTCACGAACATTTCTGTTACTGATATTTTTAGGTTGAGCTAATAAAATATTATTTACCTATTGGATCACATGTTGTGTTATACTAACAATAAGAAAAGAAAAGTAACCAATTTAACTTAGATTCTCTACCTGATCTATTTAAGAAATATTTAGAAAATTGTAAATAAATCAAATGTTATATTAAATGCTAAACAAATAGAAATTTTAAATAAAGGCTAAGGTTTTGCACGTGGAATTGTAAGTTGTCAAGAATAAGATATTATAATAGAAAGTGGAACAAATCTGTTTAAAATAAATTATATGAATAAGGCTAATGCTTTTAGGTGAGATAGTTATAACTGAGTAAAGAAGGTTGTTCCTAGATTGAGTCCCTTCAGTGGCTCAGCGGTAAGTTTCTAGGCTTACGAGCTATAATTAGGGTTTCGATACCTGTGATGAGAAGAGCACAAATAGCTCATTGTGTATGGTTTTGCTTAACAATAACCAAACCTTAGTTTGAATCAAAAAACAGGAATAATAAGTTTTTTAAAGAATAACAATATTGTGGTTTGTAAATCGCAAAAAGATTGACAAAGTGTGGTGATAAATAAATTGAAGAACCATTATAAGAAAGTCCTCATGAAATAATTGAAAAACCTTATCAGTAAGTTACATGAGTTGATAAAGTTAAAAACTATATGTATTTAACCCACAAGAAAAGAGTTAATAAGCTCAGATTTTATAACACCAAGTTTTTACGCAGTTCCTAAGGTTTATAAAATCGACGATAGCTTAGACTGTGTTATCTAATTTAATTGCACTAACATACAACGTAGCTAAATTTATCTCTAAATCAATTTGCATTTTTAAAACAAGGAAATAAAGTGATGATGAAAAAGATCTGTACAATTTGTAGAAATAATTAAATAAATAACTTTAGAGGAAATTTATTAATTGTTTTTAGTTAAACACAAGGCAACAACGTGGGCTATCTGTGCTGTGCTCACCTCGGGTATCGAAAGCCGTTTTTTAGCGTTATTAGCCTGCAGACTTAAAACTGTGCCACTGTAGGGCCGGAAAATGATTTAATTGTTTCAACTGATGCGTTTTCTTTATTTGCGAAAGTCTCGATCCAACTTTCTATTGATTGATATTATTGAAAATAAATTAAGATAAAATATAGTTCCATCATCAGAAGTTATAAACATTATCAATCCGCTAAAAACTGTGTAGAATATTCGAATTTTTTCACGTTAATAACAAATATTACAGACAGAATGAAGGATTAGCTATGGGATTCCCATTGCCACCGTTACTTAGTGATTTACAAAAATAAGTTTAATTTGAAACCAGAAGCTAGATATTTTGATGACACCGTCGTGTGTTGGCGACATGGTATAGAAGAGTCAACAAAGTTTGATTGTTATCTAAATAGTCTAGATTTCTATTAAATTTACTTACAAGATAAACGAAAATGATACGTTACATTTTGAGGCATATTAGTTAAAAAATGAACAAAAGCTAGAGAATACAATTGATCTTAAACTTTTCTTTGTAATCTATATCTATATTTTGTGATCTATATCCATATCTTGTGATTTATATCTATATCTTGTGATCTATATCCATATATTGTGATTTATATCTATATCTTGTGGTCTATATCTATATCTTGTGATCTAAATCTATATTTTGTGATCTATATCTATATTCTGTGATCTATATCTCTATTTTGTGATCTATATCTTGATATCTATATCTATATTTTGTGATCTATATCTATATATCTTGTGCCTATAAACTTAAAATAAGACCCAAAACTCGAGCGCTTTCGAATAGTTGACTATTCTTCTTCAGGAGAATGAGCTTTACCAGTTGAGTTTTTTTATTGTTTTTACAATTTTTAATACCTAATAATAATAAAAGTTATAAAAACTTGATACTATTTTGAAAACCAAAGTTTATCATAATCTACTGATAAACATTCAGATACTTACTTAAAGTTATTAAAAGAGACAAACTTTACAGTTCTGAAACTGTGAGATAATTAGATATAAAACAGCCTGGTTGGTTTGGTGATTAAAAAATATCTATGCGTTGGAATAATCGGTAGCAAAACACCGGTTAATCTTGGTCTCCTCGAAGGTCAGGCAGTTCAACTTTGGACTTTTCACAATGCACAGATACGAGTTCAGCATCTTTAAGTCAATAGTAACTTATCTAAACTTAGCTTTAGATAAATGTCCACAGTTTTCAATAACAAGTTTTGAAATTAGGAACTAAAATATATATAAACAGTTATGAGTTTTGAAGTCTGAAATGAAATTTGTAAAATTGTCTGATGGTTAAAGAAGCTCATTATTTATCTCAGTAATAATCATGCCCAACACCTATATAATGTATACGAATAAAAGCAGAAAAAGAGGTGATGATAGTATTATGGTCGAAAACAAATGTTGAAGGAAATTTCAGTGATAATGTAATAAAATGAATAATAGGATCGAATTTTCCAGAAGAACATGCTAAATCAATATTTGAAATTCCATGAAGATCTTGAAAAACGTAGTATGTTGAAGAATTCACGCATTTATACATATTTACAAAAGCAAATATGCGCACTGAAACACAGTGAACAACATATTAAATAACACTGTTGTAGGAAATAACATAGAATGTTAATACTATTTAGAAAAGTATCTATTTACACCATGTTGAGGGCAGAACGCCCTTCCTCAGGTGCTTAATGAAATCACTGTTTTTGTATTGCGAACTCATGAATATAAGTACACATGTGCAAACACGCATTTAAATACAAATACAGAATCGAGCTGTTACATTCACGCCTACATGATCATAACTTCTTGCACACATTTGTGGATGGTTGGTTCTTCCTTTGTATAAATAACAATATGCTAAAGAAATGTACACTTTATGTTACTGTAAGTTGCTTGGAAACCCTGACATTCATTATGATTATATGAAACATAACTTTAGGCTGTAGCTTCTATGCTTGGTGTCAGAATAACATGGGTCAGTTGTGTATTGAGAATTATATTTCATTTTCTAGTGCTGTACAACTACCTCGTGAAGTTAGAAGACAGGCTGTGTCTTGGACACGTGTTTGATTGTTCAAGCTGCATAGGCGTGGGAATTAGTTTGTGTTGGGAAGAAGACGGGGAGAGAAAAAAAAACGATTTCATAAGGGGGTTTTGAATCCTCTATAATGTGATTCTAAGGGGCAACGGCCCCGTAGGAAAACGTTTTAGATTTTCACGATGGATAAAGTGTGCATTTACTGATACGCAAATTTGTATCTGTTGGAGTAGTGTACTTTTATAGTGAGCACTATACAGAGGGTTGAGTACAACATATATAAACGATTTTAATATGCAAATCAGAAAATCACGTGACACAAACAGCCGATATAAAATTGCGATGGAATGGCATGTATAATAACATTTTGACATTGATTGGCGTTACATGTAATGCGATGCTAATTCGCTTTCGGCAAAGGTATGCAACAGCTCTTTCTGATGCAAAACATTCATACATTCATATCATAAAGATGTTTTCATACCAAACTTAGAACGTCCTAGATGAGCATATTCCTATACTATGCTTTATTAGAAAACAAAGGAATATGTATCAACTTGGGACACCAAGAACATCGAGAAAGAGACCGCAACAAGGCATACCCAAGTTGTAATAAACAAAGTGCAACGTCTTGTAACTTGTGAGAATTCACGAACTCAAAAGTCAATGGTAAAAGCCATCTACATGTCCCAGGCAATAGTCTGCTACATAATCCAGAAGGCTCTCCATCTGACGATAGATACACAGGTGACGTGTACACAAGTTGCTTCCATGTCATATCAATTCAACTTTTGCATATTTCAAACAGCTGGAAAAGAAAACGGGTATTCATGTCATTACGTACTAGATATACAAGTTAAGTCGCCAGATGCAGCACTGATTGACTTCTGTGCAATTGCACTGTTGAAACGAGGTCTGGGCCACCAATGGCCTTATAAACTAAATGGATTATTAAAATTATGCAGGAAGGAGTGGTATACTTTAGACTTTAAGGCCTTGTGATGGTGTCTTTTGCAACAGAATCAAACTTGCAGGGTTTCTTTTTTAAGTTAAGCACAAAGTTGCACAATGGGCTACCTGTGCTCTGCCCATCACGGGTATCGAAACCCGGTTTCTAGCGTTGTACGTCCGCAGACATACCACTGTGCTACTGGGGGGCCGTTGCAGAGCTATTGTCAAGATGCAAACTCGTTAGATACTTATCAGACGTGGTGACATGGACTTAATCGTCTTAATATAAAGTACTCAACCATTGTAAACTGTATCAAAATTTATTCACAAGTTCTATTAATATGAAAAATGTCCATAAGTGCTCTGGATACACGCATCCTTTGAGACCATTTTTATGAAAATGCATTGAATGTCCTTAAGATATTACAAGTAATTAAAAAATGCAAAAAATAATATGATGTGGGGTTGGCAACGCCAAAAAGTACAAAAACAAGGTAGGGAAGAATACCCAAAAACCATACAAGAATCACTGGTAGCTACACTTATAGCACTGATAAGAATTTTACAGCAAATATTCATTCATTAGTTAGGTATGCCGCGTATTTTGTTTTACCCACCATCATGCCCCAAGTTGGACAAAAAACGTGGTCTGGCAAACTAACGAATGGATATTTGCTGTAAAGTTCTTATCAATGCTATAATTGCAGATACCAGTTTGGCCACCAACTTTGACTTAATTTCTTTAAGACTCATGCTCATTCTGTTTTTGGCTGCACCTTTTCTTCACACCTAATGTGCTTTTGCTTAGATTGTTAATATAATATTGGTTTCTTTAATTTTAGATTACAATGAGGACCAGTGTTATGGGGATATTTACAGAACCGACACCTTCCAACTTCACCACAAGCCAGAGTCATGTCGATTAATAAGAAGAACATAATACGGATCCCAGGCCATGCATGCACACACAGCTCTCAAGTAGAAAAATAGATTGTTATTTTTATTGTTGATAATCAAGAAACTGGTGTTTTTAAACTCAGACATCAATAGCATGTACACAGCTCTGTCAGTTGCATAAATATTTGATCTCCTTGATACCTTGATGTTAATTTAAATTATTTATTTATTTATTTTTACTGAAATTGATTTTGCAGAAATCGTGATTGTTCAGTGACAAGTCACAAATGTTCCTTATATAAGAACAACTTATGTTGCCCTCTAGCAGCGCAAATGCATACTTATAAACTGAACTAACTGCTAAGTACTAGTTTCCTTTTATCATTCCCCACAAAAATACGTGCGGTGGAATAGCAGAATAATATTACTGTTATACAAGCTGTGAATCACATGGTAATGAGAATTAGGTGCTCAAATAAGGCTATAACTCAACTTCAGCAGTTATTTATAATATTATCATAGAGTGATAGATTGAATGCAGCAACCTTTTTGTTCTCAGCCCATCCCTACATAGTAAGCACTAGCATGCTTAGTGATGAACTGAACGGAGAAATATTCCTTATCTACTACTATATTGTACATAAATCACAGTGACAATTCTATTTAGTTCAAAATAGTTTTCTTATCTCTATCTCCACTTTTTGTCTATTTTTTGAGGGGGACAGATAGATATACTTCTTTGTCTTCTTCATCGAAACGTCTAAAGTCTTTAAAACTACCTTATATTTTCCCTTAAATTCCAATAGTCTTTTCAGATCGCCCTCCAGTGGCATAGTGGTATGTCTGCGGACTTAGAACGTTACAAACCGGGTTTCGATACCCGTGGTGGGCAGAGCACAGATAGCTCATTGTGTAGCTTTGTGCTTAACTTCAACCAAACAAACAAACTTTTCAGGTTAATCATTCTCTTTCTGTTCAACAATTTGATTTTAGATTTAGTTAGATTTCCCTATTTAGTACCTGTATAGATATTTTCCTTACATGTTTAGTGTAAAATTGGGTATTTTCATTTATTTGTTAATAAAGAATTGCTACCTTATTTGCTACATTTGTGTTATTTATGTAATATCGTATTCGGCACACATGTTTAGGTACTGCAAAATGTAAATTCCAGAAATATTATGCAAAAGAATAAGAAAAATACAAATACAAATAACACAGTCATATTTTTCTTACAATAAGTTACGTGAATGTGCTTTACTTGACTGATGACTTCCAATTCACTATTTAAAACTAACTATCTGCTGGTGCAAAAAGAAGGTTGAATAAAAATGTGCACACAAGACAATGATATGACAGAATAATACGTTCAACAAATATAATGGAGTATTTAAATCATCAATGTCAACATTCATTCACATTCAGCATATTAAATGGATATAAACCACCCACTCATATTGAGTTGTACAAGTCTCTGTACCACCCTTTGGCATAAGTATTACCTCAATTCAGGTGGGCACTGTACTCAAAAACAGAGTCAAGCATTGTAGTTTGTAATTTCTGTCCAATGTATGGGATTAGACTTACCCACATTCAATTTACATTAATGTTGTAACCACTTGTAGAACACCAACAAGAAAATTTAGAAAACCTTTATCTAAATAACCAATATAAGTTTAAATCGTAAACAAGCCTGTACAACATACAATTAAAAGTTTGTTTGTTTATTTACAATATGTTATCTAAGATACCATTTATATAAACAAACACATATACATATACTGTATATATTAGAAATAATATAAATATATTAAAATCTGGCATCATTGATATAGTTCGCTTAACTCATGTTTAAATATAATGTCTGACTGGTACATTATGAAGTTCTTCTAGGTGAATGTAGTTAAATTTTTCAATAACAGTTCATATTTATTTATATATGAATGTGTTTTATAGAAGCATTTTAGCTGATGTATCTATTCAATGTATGAGACAGATATAGAAACCTCTGTGTAATGTCATATGGGGGCCAGATATAAGTGCAAACCTCTCTATGCCACTCTTTGCGATGTTCTAAGGGCGCCTTTTATGTTTGGTAGATATCAATAGAATAGCATGGGAACTTAGAAACACTTAAGGACCTCTGGAGATGACATAGTACATCTGATCCAAACTTTGATCCATCCCTCTCTCAAAGATCCTATGTTTCATGCCATTTTGTTGTGACACTCAGACCACAATTGCCCACATTTACTTTCGTGCCATCAGAACAATTGTGAGCGGCGGAGCAATTTTAGATATATCTTTTCTAAGGGTTTACTCTGACTTTGGACAGTGCCATTAGAAATGGTGAAACTGCCTGGTTTGATTATTTTTTTTACGGTTAATTGGCCTTTTTTCATCCTATTTAGTTTTACCTGAATTTTGGGCATTGTTTAGCTTTTATCATGTTTTAATTGTATTTTCTATAGTATTTTACTTCTTTTTGTCTTTTTACCACTTGCTTGGCACAGACTAAACTCCAAACAACCAAACAGCCAACCTATTATACTCCCCAGAAGCACCAAAGGTGCATGCTAATTGATTTAGACTGGTAAAAAATTATATGTATGAAAATAGGGATGGAGTGTCATAGGGTCAGCTCTGAACACCAACTTACATTACACTCCCCAAGAGGCATTAAAAGAGTATTCCTAATTTGGTTGATACTAGTCAAAACTAGGCATAACAAAGGGATATATACAGTAGCCTCAATGAGTTTCATCGGGGTCAGATCCAAACAGTAATTCCCTTATCCCCTATGACACTCCACAAGAGACAGAAGAGTGCATGTTAAGTTTGTTAAAATCAGTAAACATTATAGACTTACAATCGGACACATAAACAGGCAATAGTCTCTAGAGGGTGTCATATGTAGTCAGGTTCGAATGCTGTCTCCCTGAAGATATGTACCAACTTTGGTTGAGATCAGTAAAAAACTGTAGATGTGAAAAGCTGAGATACAAACATACAGTTGACACTTCTGCTTGATATATATATATATATGTATATATATGTGTGTGGAACTGTTATTCTAACAGACAGTTAGGAAAATGCATTTACCTCTCTTTTTAAATAATAAAGTAAAACTAAAATAAGCAACAAGAATAACTAACGTATATATGACAAAGTACAGGTAATAGGTTTAGATAATAATGCAACTTAATTGAGCCAATTTTAAAAGATATACACACCTAGGGATTGTTTTATTTCAATGCACTGGGCTAAAGCTTAAAGTAAAGGATTTTCAGTGAGGCAACAAGATATAAATGGTAATGTGAAGTACAGTACTTTACCGAAATCTGTTTCATATAAGACAGTTTTATTATAAGCAATTACACTGCAACTAGTTTCCAACTGCACACATAACAAGCCAGAATTGTCTAAGAAAAATAAAATAACTTTAAAAAAGGGACAATTTGAGGTTACTAGTGAAATAACTCAGAGCACTGGTAGAATAATTGTACAATCTATATTCGCACTATTTTAAGAAAGGTATCCCAAAGTGTATAACTTAATTATTTGATTTATTAGTTCAAATATCTTAAATAATTATTTACGTGGAGAGCATATGATTTAGAAACAGGTTGCACTCTTCTAAGCTTATTTTGCATAGTAATTAAAATGCCAGACTGTGCTCCAGAAGGTCCATGGTTAAACAGATACATTTGAGGATGCATTATAAGAATGATGGTCAAATCCCACTCTTCAATTGGAGCATCCTAAGATTTGATGGATGCTGTTAACTAAAATGCTTTTCCTCTAGACTACAAATTAGAAATTAGGGAGAGCTGGATGGAATATCTGAAACAAATAAACAAATTGAATCTGTTTAATAAACAGTTGTTTTGTAGAATTATCGAACAGGCACGTGGATATTAACTTGCTTAATAAAAAAAACTTAAGTGTTGCTGTCTTGTTGAAAATATATCTAAATATGTTTTAGCTCTTATGTTGAAGGGCTTCTTGCATGGTGATGAAATCTTGGATCTGGACAACGTTGATTACTTCATGGTTTGTATTGTCATTGCTACTTCTTTCATATCCAAATGGAACCAGTGGTGAGGAAAGACAACCTTTCATTGGAATGCCTTAATAGTCAGATCATTTTTTTACCTTTGTAATCAAAGTTAGCATAGGTATGGGATTGAATTGCTACTTGAGGTGTCATTGCTGTAATAACTGAGTAACTTGGTAGTTATGGCCAACTTGGGTATAACAGTTCCTGGTAATGACAGGAATCTTGACTAAAATACTGAGTATTGCTTCTTTGATACCAGGAACTGAGGTTGGTGCATTTAGAGATGGCGACAGGTTGAAGGTGCTTTACGTTACATCTGAAAAGTAGAGGTAAACGTAAATGGTAATAACAAAATTAATTTCATTCTGTTAGTCAACAATGCAGAATAAAATGGGCATGGTCTAGTGGTTAGCAGGTCAAGTTGTTGTTCGAGACAAGATGCTTCTAATCATGTGCACGTGACAGTCAATCCAATTATTTTGTATTGAGAGAGAGGAAGCTATATAATGGAGATTTAAGATTTGTAAAGATAATATTTTGTTGAACTGTATTCGAATTTTCAGTGCATCACTAGTCATGAAGCTAAAGGATTTGTAAGAATATTTGGAAGAAAAGGTTTGTTTGTTTTATTTGTTTTTAATTATGCACAAAGCTACACAAGGGTTATCTGTGCTCTGCCCACCACAGGTTGCGAAACCCGGATTCTAGCGTTATAAGTCTGCAGATATACCGCTGTGCCACTGGGGGTGGAAGAAAAGGAGTTCCTTTTCTTTTTTACTGACAAATAATGCAACACTTGACATGTACAGTACACTCCAGAAGTGAGATATTGACATTATATATGTTGACAGACTGACGACTGTGTTTGGGAATTTATTGATGCCCTAAGTTCAAAGCTATCTCTAAAGACTTACATGCCTAGATAAGATGGGTTTGAAATGAAGGGATATGAAAAGTTGGCACAGGAAATGTGTTACATAATTATCATTCTTGCAAAGGAACACTTTGCATTCACAAAAATCTTGTGAGTACCAAGCTGTTTCCGAACTGATCTGTTTGAAAAGCATAGCAACAGATTTCCATTGCAAGCTTCAACTACAACAGTGTGAATACATCTGATGCTGAACAAAGAAAGACCGCGAATTCAAAATGTCTTTGTGCTAGTGATGCTACCACATTATCCTCTTTTTTCATTGAAAAAATTACAGAGGCTATTCAGTTATTGTGCATATGGCTACAGCTGAATAGGAAATATGTTTCTTGATACTCAAAAGACTCGAAACATTTTTGAGAAACACAATGACATAGAATCGACTCAACGCATTAGTAATTGTTATCAATGATTCATGAAATATTGTATTTCAACAAATGCGCTATTAAGGAATTTGCTGCTCTTGTGTTACTTTCCTGTAAGATTTGATTCCACTCGGATTGAAAAGACTAGTCTTCTTGATAATGGGGAAACGTGACAAGATATTTACTGTGAATCAGTTCTGTGTTCCTGTCTACTGAAGCTATGGTAAATAAATATAAAAAGTAAACACAAGTGCACAATTAAAGTGAACAATCTTCATTCAAGATAAACACAATGAAAATATATACTTTACTTGTCACAATGAATAGTTTCCTTTACTGAATAATTGGTATTAACTCTGTGATTCCAAGTTCCAAATTATATCTCTCAAGATCTTATTCGAAAATGAATAATTCTCAAATTAGCTACTTAAATCACATATCATAAGTGAACTAATATATATCTTTCCCATGAGAAAATAAAAAAGATGCTACTCTGTATGATGAATAACATTGTACAATAGGAAGCTAAAAGTGAAAGGATTTTTTCTGAGATTCTTCTTCAGCTTGTTGTGAAAAAGCACAAAATAACAAATTTGGAAAATTGCTATATTAATACATGAAGGTAAAAAGCACATAGTATGCTTATATACGACATTTCTCCTGCCAACTTTATTTCGGGCTTGTTTTCAAGCCAATATTAAACTTAAATTTAAATCCATTAAAAGTTACAAACACATGTTGGTGAAGGAGTTATGTAGTTTTCTTTCAATCTTGCAAAAAAAGAGAGAGAAAACATTTAAATGCAATATAGGCAACATAACCTTTTAACAGAGAAACTTAGTAGTTACATTGCAAAACCCTTTAAAATAGAAGAATTTATAAAAAAAAACTGTAACATGAATAAATATTTACATCACAAGCCCTCGTACAAAAAAACGTGACAGAAAATCTAAAAGTAAAGCATTTTAACACTGATATAATACATCTGAAAATGTAAATGACCAATTCAAATATTCTTTGAATTCACACATTATAACTCTTCAATGAAGATTAATTAGAAACAATTCAAAATCAAAGTATACAGTGAAGTCTTCACACACAGAATCTACATAAATACTAAAAATCAGCCACTTATCACACATGTAAGCAAAATAATCCCTTTCTCCAGGAGGAAAAACACTTACAATGATTCAATCGTCACACGGTCCGCAGCTCTCTATTCTTAAATCTCTTGTCCTGTAAAATATTCTTGACTGCTACCAACTCCATGGTATCTACAGTTTGAGCATGGTAAATAACACCAAACACGCTACTTTCAGTTCGTATCAATGCAATACATTTCTTATAGCCTGTTATGTTCCTGACTCAGAGTTGCCAATTCTGGAATCACCTTTTCTCTACATCTTTATCTTCCATCACTAATTTTAGCTTCAAGTTAAATCTGCTTATCAAAAAACCTTACCAGCAGAACACTCTACTCTACATGCTCAAAGTCAACGGCTGCCAGGCTAAAAGATCTCATAAGTTTCGGATATATAGGGTACTCCTTATTAATATCATTGAAAGGCATGTATCCTTGCATTTTGTGGCATAATAGATGCTTGGATATTTAAACACGTTACAATTTGAAAAATACAAACGAATAGACGAAAAACAAAATACATAAGCATCCAGAATTTGATCTTTTATATCAAAAAAAGCCTGGACTGAAAATGTGAGGTCAAACTAATTCCGATTGATTAGAATTTCAGTTAGGTGTGTATGTTGGAAAATGCTGTAACAATCTAGTTACAGACAATCCCTGATCTAAAATTACATTTCTGACCCAGCATAATAAGACTCGACCAAGCAGCCTTTCTAGAGGCTTCACGTATCCCCATACTCTTTATTGTCTGTATAATATGCATCACTGCTTTACCAATATATGCATATAGCTGTATTGCTACCATTACACTGACAATGGCTGAAACAGCTTATCCTGTGACCCACTTCCATTACTCCTTGTGAAATTAGTATGGCCTGTTGGTTAAGATACTCGACTCGCAATCTGAAGGTCATTGTTTCGATTTCCCATCAGTGAACATGTTTGTCCTTTCAGCTATGGTAGCATTATAAATTGTGATGATCAATCCCACTATTCGTTGGTAAAAGAGTAGGCCAAGAGTTGGCAATGAGTAGAGCTAACTAGCTGCCTTACCTCTTGTCTATCACTGCTAAATTAGGGATGGCTAGTGCAAGATAGCCCTTGTGTAGCTTTGCATTTCGAACCAAACCAAACTTTTCAAGCATCAGAAAATAAATAATTATGGATAGAATTAAGGTAAAATAAAATATTTCAACTATGATTCTTGCAGCCAGAATTAGCGTTCATGCTGTTAGTATGGTATACATATCAAAATATACATAGAGGAAATACAACTTTCTCTCTCTGTATATGAGTAATTTGAACACACACACAACAAAGAATTTAGTGAAAACTGTGTTATACATAACAAACGAGCAAACAATTATCTTAAAATTTCAGACGACGTTTTGCCTCAGAAAATAATTCAACAGCTTGCAATGCAAAGGTTTCAACACTCTTTAAGCTGCAGTTTTGAAATTCTGGCAACTAACCTCAGTTGTACAAATTATTCATGTGCCATTATATCTAATCACTCAAGCAGTAGTAAGTGACGATAATTAAATCATAGTAATATAACTGCAGTTCCTCCTTTTCTATCGCACTATACTATTCAATAGCTCAGAAATCAAGGAATTCTACTTCCTTTTAGTCATTATTTATTTAAATTACATGATTGTCTTAGCTTATGGTAATTAACCATCTTGCTAAAGAGTTACGTTCAAAATTTAATTAAACTACTTTATTATAATTGTATACAAATAAACTTGGCGTCAAAACGTAGTTAAGAAATCGAATTTTAATATTATATAGGTTTTAATTTCTCAATTTTATAAGGAAATGTTTAAATAAGTCTTCAATCTCCCATAATATGAGAATCATGACACTTGTTCTCTTATGTTTTCCCTTCTGTAGTTTATTTACCACCCTTCTCTGAAGCAAGAAATTTAACATACATGTACATTACAATATAAACATTACTAAGGCAAAGTTTTATTAATATACTCTCCAATCTTCTTTGTTTGAATCATAAACTATAAAGTCAGACCCACTTGCCACGCCCACATGTCACATCCTTTCTTCAATAAACTGCTAATTATTCTCTCTGTCGTTTTATATTATAACCAATAGAAAGAAAAAGTTTTAATTTATCGAATAGTGTATAATGCAACGTTGGTTTCAGTACAGAGTACTGTTAATTGTGTGTTCATTTTGAAAGTTTATCTCATGGTGTTCAGATTCAGTAGCTAAGTGAAATATCTTAAGCCCTCTTTTTTAATTTGAAAGCCAGTTAAATTATAAAACATTGATTGCTTTGTGAGTTTTAATATTCTGTTTTCTTAGGTGCATTATCTAAGTAACTATAAATTCTTTAGTGTACTAGTACCATTAGTTGGCTTAAATTTCATTGGCATCCGACAGCAAAAAAAAAAAGAGAAGAGATTAAACGTAAGTACTATATTTCTTGTTTTACATATATATTTTTATTTATCGTTATAAAAGTAATTAAAGTGTAAAAATTAAAATTTTATTACATTAGATAAGGTTAGACTAGGTAAGGTCATGAAAATAATAATAATAGTGATAATAATAATAATAATGTATAGCGTGATTATTAGTAAGATACGTTCAAAGGGCAATAAAACAATAAGATTTAAATTTGTGTTATTACTAGCCTTAAGCTATTTAGGATAAACAACTGAAGTTTTCTGTTACAATCTGCAGTCATTCTAAAAAGAATAAAAGAATAAATTCGATTTATTTTGTATTTTTATGGTGGTTACATGGTTGGTCAAATCGACAGAGTCTCTATCGATAGAGTTAGGGTAAAGGAAATAACAAATATATATAGTATTTTGTCTGAAAGCTTACCAAATGTCATGATACACATACTATATCAAAGTTCCCCGGTGGGATATCAGTATGTCTTCGGAATTGCAATGCTACAATCATGGGTTTGATTTCCTTTCCAAAGCACACACACACACACACACATATACACTATATTAAAAGTTATAATATGGAAACACTGGTGGCTAGTTTATGCTTATAAGGTCTGTCACATCGACCGATTTCTTTTGGAAAAAGTTAAGAAACTATCATCTGAAACTTAGTGAATATCTCTCAATGAAATTCTGCTCAGTAGCTCAGAAAGCAAGGAATGCTACTTCATTTCAACTCAGTTTTTTAACCTCTAGCTATCATCTTCAGTTATGCAAACTGTTGATGTATTAGGCATTATATCTACTAATGGCAGCAGCCCTAATTGTGTTAATGAAGAAAAAGTCACGTAATGTAACATATACATTGCATGGTGAACATCGCTCGACAGCTCAGAAAACTTGCAAAGATTCTAGCAATATGCTTCAGAGAGAACTCGCATATCTGCTAGATTAAGTGAATGATTCTTGTGAAACATTGCTTGATTCAGCTTGGAGAAGATCACTCATTACGTTCAAAAATTTATTGGTCACAAAGCACTTTCAATTGTGTTTTCAAACATCTGACTGTATATACACTGATGTTGAACATCACTCGATGACTCAGAAAACAAGGTTCACTACATACTTTCAGTCATCAATCTTTCGACCATATGAATATTCTAGCTGAGGATCCAGATCCAGGTTAAATCGCGACCATAACATTTAAAGATTACTACCTATAGTGTCATTCGCTCCTAGATCTGGGACTTCCACATCTGGCTCGTTATAAACAGCTTGTTCCTCCTCAAACTATGGGTCTTGAAGAAATAAAATAATGCTCTTACTTTCTGCTGATTCGTTGGACTCTTCCTCTGAAATTCACTAGAAATGTATAGATGTAGGTGGGTGATTTATATCGCATGCTTATTACGCATTTCTTTAACTCATATGTTAATAGACCAAACCACTGAATGTTAGAACAAGTTTGTGTAACACTTTGGCATCCTCCAGTCTTTGTGCTATGCTAAATCAGGAGTATCTGTTGCTTTGGAGCTATAGGGACAACTAGCTGCAATATAGGTTGAGAGTCACAGTTGCTTGGTACATCACACCTTCCTACACTCGTTATTCTTCACAGAAGTGTCACAGAGTTCCTTCGTCTTTACTATGCTTGTCAATCTGAGATAGCCAAGCTTCACATTGCTGCATAGTAAGTGCCCATGCTAAATCTGGGACTTTTAGTTCCTCTTCCAAAAGCTGCTGAAGCATTAGCTTTGACATACATCTACAACTAGAATCACCTACTTTATGACTTAATGTCATCGTGGTTGAAATAATTTCAATTCTCACATAATGTCCAGTGTCTGGACATTCAATGAACAGACAGGGTCTCACCACATGTGAGGTAACCTGTCATCATTTCCACACACGATTACTCATTCAACTCCATTCCTACAACTGTCCTTATTCTACTGTCACTGGGATTAGTATTTAACAAGAATTTACAATATTGTCGTAAGTATGCCAGCACTGAGCTTCTAATAAAGCATGCTTCAGGGACTGGAATATTTTCTCACACTCCGTATTCTATCTGAAATGTGTTGCTACTTTAGTAAGAACCAGTAATGGTGAGGCATGTTTGGAAAAATTGGTCTTAACTCATCAGTTATTTAGGTTATCAGCTGCAGACTCAAATGTTTAACAAAATATTAAAACACCATCAACACATACTAGACATTTCTCCTTTTACAGCTCATTCAATGTAAACTCCATAAGATTCTCAAAGTGATGAGCGCATTTCATAGGCCAAATGGTATGACACAAAACTTGTGCAAACCATCTCTGGTGCTAAAAGGAGTTTTAGACTGTTCTAGTATCCCAGGAAAGCCTACATTGGTGTTTGTTTTATTGAATATGTTACTGTATCTATGTAATGTTTAACCATTCTTGCCATCTGACCTGTGAAAATATCAGCATACTTTGACAACAGTTCACTGAGCTGTTGCCACTGGGTTCATTCTGCATAATCTTAAGCCAGTGAAGTCAAGTGTCTTAGTATTCTAGAGTTTACTTTCGGGGGCGTTGCAATGAATGTAACCCTAGTTTTACTTCTAGCCTCAGCTACTTAACTATTCGCTTATGATTACAAACCAACATTGTGACTCCATCTTTCTCAGACAGGTAATCGCCAGAGCTAATATTGTATACCTTTTGGGCAGGAAACGACTCATCTTATAAATAGGTTATATAATCACATCACATGGTATTGATGCACTAGACTTTTTATGCCGTAAACCATTGAACACCACTTGTGTATACAGAGATGCTGGTCAGTATCTCACCCACAGACCAACTGCATGGGCAAATCTGATTGATAAACTCCATAGCACATCCGTCCAAACGATACCAATGCCAGAGCTAAGGTCAGAAATAGCTACTATCCTTTTTCTGTGAGTGATGTTGTCTAGACGAAGTTGGAGACTTACTGCTCCATTAAATTCTAGCTTATCACTATTTTCAAGAAGAAAGTCAGTATCTACAGGCCAGAGAAGTGGCTTTACTTGGACAGCCTAATATGTTGTGAGATCTACTTGTACTCTAGCTGTTCCTGTATCTACCAAGAGCTCTTGCCCTTGTACGTTTAGAAGTAATTACCAGGCTTCACCCATAACCAAACCTTTTAGCAACCCAGGTCAATGACTAGATCGAACTTGGGGTTCAGTAGTCTTTCAAAGCTGTAGGGGAAGTATTTACTGCTGCTATTGATTATCTTAGACCTATTGAGCTGTCGATCAAAATTGATAATAGTGTTTTCTTTGCTGTACAGTAAAGTATGGGCAGTTCACTTTATAGTGACCCAACATTCCACATAAAAAACATATTTTGCCTCTCTCTTTCAGAATTACATCCAGGTGGAGGTATCATCAGCATTGACTGTACCATATAACCCACGGGAGGGCCTCCATAGCCCTGCCCATTTACTGTATACCAGTGTGGTTATGCTGCAGCACTGAAATGTGTAAGTAGGCCCGGCCTTGGCATAAAGGAAACACCTCGGGAGCATAGCCTTTCTGAGGTACTGTTAATGCATATATTATTACAGGCTACTTTTTCTTTTGTGACCCATTCATAGTTATCGTCAGGCAACCAACGAATAAAAGGGTTATAAAAAACGAATTTCGTTTGCTTCTGAACCTGAAAAGAAAGATGGTATATATGTTGGTTAACACATCATTAATTACATCTAAATGTGTAGTAGTACTGAAATTGGGATGGTCAGGGAAATTTCACGGAGAGTCAAACTTTGGTACATGCTTCTCCTGTAAAGGAAGCTAAGTGTGTCTATCTCCATGATTTAAATTCGTTGAACTATTTAAACTAACTAACAAGGGTCATATTAGTTAGAAAGAATATTTTGAAAGGTAAACTTTACACTGAGGTGACCATAAAAACTGAGAGATGAGGGGGTAAAAACCTTCCAATAGCTCTTAGCTGAAATATTGATTTAAATAACTGATTGAAGTAACATTCCATGTAAATAGTGAAATTTATTCATCAAAATCAGCCGATTTGAATAGATGAACGATATTAATCAAATAATTGTGAAACTGGGAGTAGGGTCTCTGGTCTTAGGAATGCTTGACGTGAAAAAACCCTTAAGTAGCATCACTGGAAGTTAGATTCTGACTATAAATTATAAGTATTGCTCATGAATAATGATAGTTTAACGAAATATTTAACCACATCCCATTTTGTCATCAAAATCATCTAGTCCAGTTCAGAATCAGAATTTATTTCAATTTCTTCCGTTTGTGAACTTTCACAGTCTTCAGCACACTTCCAGCCTTCGGTGTATTGCAATCCAAGTTTCTTACAACAACATCGACTGCGACAGCTCTTCGTTTCACTCAGAGTTAATTCTACAATTGAATTTGGTGCTTCAACTTGGACAAAACCTGGTACAAGAGAACCATCACCATCATATTCCAAACCTCTAGGAACTAGAGATGGTAAAAGAATAGAACAAACTTTTTTAACTGTTCGAAGTTTTCTTATTTATGTAATATACAGTTCATAATAAGCTTATTTGATGTTCGTCAAAACATTAGAATATAGCTAGCATATGTTAGGAAATTCACTGTGCATAAAGTTTTCACCTTTATAATTATTCCTAGAAAACGACTTACATAAATCAAATGTTAAATTTTCCATTTACTCTTTAAAATTATGTATGAGTTAAAACTGGATTCAGGGGAACTTTTATGGAACAATATTGTAAATGAGTAAATATTGAATACTAAAAATAAGTCAAATTTTAAATAAAAAATAACATAAATATTAAGACAGTACTCCTATAATTTATTAAGCTAACATCATCGTGGGTACTATAGTTTACATGTATTGGAATAAAGTCTTAGAGATTATCAACTTAGTAACACCTGAAATAGACTACAAACTTAACCACAGATTACTTTTATAAAAGTGTTAGTCCTTTATGGATTATAGGTTGTTTGTTCTTGTGTTTTTTTTGGTTTGGAAGAGTGTATCTTTTCAGACTGAACTTTATTTGCTTGGCGATCTAGCGAAATATTGTATCAATGAATTTCAAACGTATTTTATACACTTGTGAAAGCCCATTTCAACATTTGCCCACTCGACGTAGATTCCTGCACGTGGTGAAAAGACCTCCCAGAGAAGGAGAGGATTCTGGTGGTGGTGTCTGGGGCTCTGCAACACACCACCTTGGCCTTGAATTCCTGTAGACGAGTGGCCTTGGGGTGACCCCCCCCCAGGGTCAATCGGCTGGTCCACTCAGGATAGGGTCAACTGAGTACCAGTGTTGGGCGTTCTCAAGGGGTGTTGTAGACATTGTGTCTGATGCTGATATTTGGGATTTGTGCTCATGAAACCCTGCCATTGCTGCAGTATCCTTGTTTGACATTGTAGTGCGTCCCCTCGTAGGACTCTATGGCAGGTGGGGTCAGTGGGCACTGAATCTTTATCTTTTATTATGGATCCCTCAAGTCCAAATTTAAAAAATGTAAAAACTCTGCTAATTGGTAAACAGGTCGTACCATCACTGTCTGTTCTCTCTACCTGTCACCTGGAGAGACTTATGATAAATCGAACCTTGATGCTCTCGTTGACCAGTTGCCTTCTCCCTTTTTAATCCTGGGAGACTTTAATGGACACAAGCCCCTCTGGGGTGATGCCGATATTGATGGGAGGGGTCGTTCCATAGACTGTACGCTCTCGGATCACAACCTTTCTTTCTTCAATTCTGGATCTTATACTTATTTTCATGCACCTAGTCAGTCTTTCATTGCCATTGATCTCTCGATCTGCTCCCCTTCACTTTTCTCCCACTTTTCTTGGATGGTCGACAGTGACACATGGGGCAGTGATCATTTTCCTGTCGTTGGCCATGGTCGATGCCACCCGACCCGAGTGCCATGGAGGAAATTGTACCAGGCTGACTGGCCATCTTTCACCTCTCTTTCCGAACTTGATCCTGCCATTGTCTGTCTGCCATCAATAGACGACTGAGTGGTTGCAGTGACTTACTGTATCGTCCAGGCAACTGCTCATTTTATTCCTAAGATCTCGACACGTTTTCCACAGTATCCTCATCCATGGTGGATTCCTGCCTGCAAGGAGGCATGGAAGGCTCAAAAACTCTTCCCCTGTCTCCTTGGCCATCAACTCTCGGGCAGAGCGATCACCTTTTTCTTTTTGGGCTGATCGCCTCTATGACTATAATCGTCCCTTTACACTGGTGGAACTCAAACTTGCTTTACATCAGTCTGGTAATACATTGGTCGGACCTGATGATGGCCATTATGAGATGCTGCACAATCTCTCTCCTGCCTCTCTTGCTATTCTTCTGGTTATTTTTAACCGGATCTAGCAGGAGTATATTTTTC
>NW_013666789.1:298841-300795 GCF_000517525.1 Limulus polyphemus
AGAGCATTGCTGATGCTCTCGGCCAGAGCTTTTGTCGTGCATCTAGCACTTCTGTTTCTTCCCCTGCCTTCTTGGCCATAATGTCTCGGGCAGAGCGATCACCTCTTTCTTTTCAGGCCGATCATCTCTATGATTATAATCGCCCCTTTACAGTGGTGGAACTCAAACTTGCTCTTCGTCGATCTGGCAATACATCGGTTGGACCTGATTATTACATCGGTCGGACCTGATGATGATCATTATGAGATGTTGCACCATATCTCTCCTGCCTCTCTTGCTATTCTTCTGGTTATTTTTAACCGGATCTAGCAGGAGTATATTTTTCCTGATGCTTAGCACCAGGCTATTATCTTCCCTTTCTCTAAACCTGGGAAGGATCCCAAGATTCCTTCTAATTATCATCCCATCACTTTGACTAGTTGTCTTTGTACAGTCTTAAAGAGGATGGTCAATACTCGTCTTGTTTCATTCCTCAAATCGAACACGCTCCTCTCGTCCACCCGGTGTGGGTTCAATTGACAGCACTCCACCATAGACCATCTGATTCGACTTGAAATACCTTGTTTCTGTGTTCTCTGATCTAAAGAAGGCTTATGACACTACATGGAGGTATGGCATTTTGCAGGACTTACACTCCTATGGGTTGTGTGGCCATTTACCCATTTTTATTCAGAATTTGTTACTGAACAGGCGATTCCAAGTCCGTGTGGGCTCAACTCTTTCCCGTTCCTTTTCACAGGAACTTGGAGTCCCTCAGAGCTGTGTCTTGAGTGTCACACTTTTCAGTGTTAAAATTAATGCTATCACTGCTCATCTTCCTCCGACTGCTGCAAATGGGCTCTATGTTGACGACTTCTACATCTCCTATCAGTCGTCAAACATGAGGTTTATTGAGTGGCAGCTTCAGACTGCCCTCAATCGCTTGCTGACGTGGACCACTGCAAACGTTTTACATTTTCTTTTTCCAAAATCGTTTTCATGCATTTTTTGCTGCCAACGAAGTCGCCACCTCCATCCCGTCTCGGCGATATAGTTATTCATGTGGTCCCTGAGGCAAAGTTCTTGGGGCTTATCTTTGACTGTAAGCTTACCTTCATTCCACATATCAAGCAGCTATGTGTCAAGTGTGCAGGGGCTCTAAACATCCTCCATGTCCTCTCTTCCAGCTCTTGGAGGAGCGGATCGATATTCTATGCTCAGGATCTATCGTGTCCTGATTCGATCCAAACTGGACTATGCGTCTTTGGTCTATGGTTAGGCCAAACCTTGGCTTTGAAGATGCTGGACCCCATTCACCATCCGGGGCTTCGTCTCTGCACCTGGGCTTTTTGCCTTCAACAGTCCGGAGTTTGTGCACGAACCTCCTCTTTACCTCCGTTGTTTGCAGCTTTCTTTACAATATGCTACCAAGCTTCGATCCTCACTATGGCATCCCACATGGGATTGTGACTTTCTTCCTCGGGGAGCCATGCTCTTTCAGAACAGACGGTGTGCAGTTCCTCCCTTTGGCCTTCGTATCCGGGTACAACTGGCTCAATTGGGTCTGGCATTGGATGGCATTGCTGTCCCCAATGATCAGCCCATTCCGCCATGGCTTATTACCATCCCTGCATGTGACCTTTTCTTGAGTCATTTAAGGAAGGCGGATACTCCCGATTGGAAGTACAGTCTTATTTTTTCTGAACATCTTTCGAGCCATTCTTCTCTTCCTATTTACACGGATGGTTCGAAATCGGGTGACTCTGTAGACTCTGTCATGGTTTGCTGTGGCTCGGTAGTTTCTCGCAGGATCCCCTCTACAGTTTCTGTGTTCACTGCCGAGTTGTATACTATTTGCCTTGCCCTGGATCATGTAGAAGCTATGCGTACAGTGATTGTACTATTTACACTGATACTCTTAGCTCTCTACTGGCCCTGGAATTGCTTAACGTTAGTTTTGTTTTGTTTTGTTTTG
>NW_013666789.1:301224-305099 GCF_000517525.1 Limulus polyphemus
GGGATTGACCGTCACATTATATCGCCCCCACGGCTGAAAGGGCGAGCATGTTTGGTGTGACGGGGATTCGAACCCGCGACCCTCGGATTGTGAGTACGAGCTCCCTAACCACCTGGCCATGCCGGGCCCCTTAACGTTAGTTCTCTCCCTGTTCTCGTCGATATTCAACAACGACTGGCCCATTTATCTGTATCTTCTGTTTCCATCCAGTTTTTCTGGATACCTGGCCACGTCGGTATTCACGGGAACGAGTTCGCTGACACTGCAGCTAAGTCCATCTGCTCTGGTGCCGTCACGGCCGTGCCTGTCCCGTACATGGACTACGGTCCTGTCTTCAAGACGCGGCTTCGTGCCAGTTCGCAGTCGACTTGGGGTGAGCAACGTCATAACAAGATTTTCAAAATCAAACCTTCTGTTGCTCTTTGGCCACAGTTTTTAACCCATCGTTTTCTTTTATCTGGTATTGACCCACCAATGTGTAGCCTTTCTGACACTCAAGTCACAATGGCCCACATCTTACTGTCGTGCCGTCGTTACGACCGTGAGCGGCGGCACCATTTTAGACAGGTGTTTTGTAAGAATTTAACCCTGACGTAGAACTGTGTCATTGGCGATGATGACACTGTCCGACTTGATTGTATTTTTAATTTTTTACGAACAATTGGACTTTTTAATTGTATATAAATCTTTTATCCAAATTTTGTACATATTTTGGTTGTAACTCGCTGTATTTTACATTTTACTCTAATTTATTTTCACTGTTTTTACTTGTTCTTTGGCGCAGATAGCCTCGTTGTTTTGCGTTATAAAACACCAACCAACCAATCAATATTTAATTTTGTGACAACATCTAAGATTTTATTAACAAAGATCCGTGTAAGGTTGGTTGCTGGCTATTTTTGAGATAAGAGGATGGCCAGATGGTTAGGGCGCTCGACTCGCAATCTGAGGGTCGCGGGTTCGAATCCCCGTCACACCAAATATGCTCGACCCTTTCAGCTGTGGGGCGTTATAAGTGCCGTCAATCCCATTATTCGTTGGTAAAATAGTAGCCCAAGAGTTAGCGGTGGGTGGTGATGCTTAGCTGCTTTCCTTCAAGTCTTACACTGCTAAATTAGGGACGGCTAGCGCAGATAGCCCTTTTGTAGCTTTGTGCGAAATTCAAAAACAAACAAAGAAACAGACATAAGAGGATAAGACTCAAAATCTTACCCGGATACTAATCACAAAAAATAGAACTAGACACATAATCACCAAATTAAAACTTCACCTTATCTTACGTTAAAGTAAAGGAAATAATTTCTATAAACACACAGCAAAATATGTAAATAAGTTAATCAGAAGAGTATTAAACCATTAAAAAAGCAGTTTTATTACAGAGGGGTTTCCGACTCGTGTTAATACGCTTGAAATAATGCAATAATGTATCATTAATGTAATTAACATTATTACCGGATACACCTGACCCAGGAAACCGGACTTTTTAAAATAAGGGTTCTTAAGAGCTGTAACTGAGAGATAGGGAAAAGAATGCTAATTATCAATATCCTTTTCCATGTTCTATATTCAAAAATTAGAAAAACAAATGTCACCAAAATTTTAGATTTTTCCTACGATATCTGAGAAATTGGGCGATTTACATCTTCAAGTAAAGAATTTTGCTTGCATACAACTGCATTTTTCAATTACTTCGCCAGAAAATAAATGCAAACTAAGCCCAATATTAGAATAACATGTTCGAGAGCATTTATTTGAATTTCTAAAATTATTCGCACAACTTACAAATTCAATTGAAATCATGAAATTCTGTTACATTTCAAACTTAATCTTTTCTGTGCGGTTTGTGATCTTCAATTTAAAAGTCAAATAAAATAAAAAAGTGTTTTTTCTTGAAACTGAAATTTCAAAATTTACTTATAAACATCTAAAAAAGTATATATAAAAAGTAGATACGTTAATGTAATACTCTGGTATGGAACATTTTAACACCAAGAAAACTCAGAGCTTTAAAAAAATACTCTTATATAGTTTCATAATAAACACAATAGTGCTTCCACCTGTTGATTTCTTTAAAAAACTTTAAAATTCTGAAAAACGCAGTCTTTGGGGTTAACCCCTGACGAAATCTTAGCCTTAAAAGAATATCAGTCTTACAACTGTAACTTAAAGATGTATTATCCTTACGTGAATCTAGTAAACTTCATTAAACAATCATCTGATAAGGCAACATAGCATTTTTACTGATGATTTATTATAACTTATTAGAGCAAGATAGTATTTTTACTGATGATTTATTATAACGTATTAGAGCAAGATAGCATTTTCTGATGATTTATTATAACGTATTAGAGCAAGATAGCATTTTTTTATTGATGATTTATTATAACTTATTAGAGCAAGATAGTATTTTTACTGATGATTTATTATAACGTATTAGAGCAAGATAGCATTTTTATTGATGATTTATTATAACTTATTAGAGCAAGATAGTATTTTTTACTGATGATGTATTATAACTTATTAAAGCATCTTTGAATTTGGTTTCGTTCTTCTGTTTCTTCATAGATCGTTTCATTGCTATGTTGAGTGCTGAGTAAGATAAAATCGTTCTCTATTACTGTATTGTAAAATACTTTGAGATACACTTATTGGTTAAAAGGTGGTTCGTCTACTATAATACCGATGATTGTCTATGTTTACTGGCGGCCTGCCAATAGTGTTCGCCCTTTCAGCCGTGGGGGCGTTATAATTTGACGGTCAATCCCACTATTCGTTGGTAAAAGAATAGCCCAAGAGTTGGAGGTGGGTGATGATGGTGGCTAGCTGCCTTCCCTCTAGTCTTACACTGCTAAGTTAGAGACGGCTAGCGCAGATAGTCCTCGTGTAGCTTTGCGCGAAATTCAAAAACAAACTAACTATGTTTACGAAAATATTTAACATTTATCTAATGATTTGGCTTAATGTTTTAATTAATTATTATTCCTGACACTGTCCTGTTTCCATTTTAAGAGAGTTCGTTCTTTTGCACTAAAATAAAACTAGCATATATAACACAGTTGTATCAGTCAGAAGGGCATTTAAAACATTTTTGTCATTTAGAAATCCACATTTTCTCATGTACATTTATTATAGTATTTTTTTATATTGTCTGAGTTTATTCAAAACATTTTATGTCTTAAGCTTTCTTTTCTAAAAGAAAATATCTTTAGAATTTGAACTTTATACGAACGACATGAAACTGGATAAAGATCAGTTTGGATGTTTTTAAAAGCAGTTTCTAATCACTCCTCCGCCTGAACTTTGTTTGTTTATACTGTGGCGTGAATACTTCATATTCATTCAAGTGACTTTTAGTTACTATGGTAACTTCGACCACGTACAGTTCTTGAAAGAACCTTGTACTGTGGCTTTTGAACAAGACACCTCATAAAATAACATTCCTGATGGGTGTAAAGGATAATTCACACTAACACTTACTGTAAAGTTTCAATCATAAATCAAACGGGTTTAAATCACACACAATTGTTAAATTTTACCAGACAATTTTTCGTTTCTCAGTAAAAATAGAATAGTATAGGATCGGACACTAAGGGGAAAAAATACATATTTATAAGTTAATTTTACACGGGTCTCGTGCTATGAAATTTATCATTACACAGAAAAAAAGTAATCGCCAATGGCACGGTAGCTTACTTAATAGTAATCGCGTGGCCGGCATGGCCAGGTGGTTAGGGAGCTCGACTTCCACTCTGCAGGTCGCGGGTTCGAATCCCTGTCCCACCAAACATGCTCGCCCTTTCAGCCGTGGGAGCCTTATAATGTGACGGTCAATCCCACTATTCGTTGGTAAAAGAGTAGCCCAAGAGTTGGCGGTG
>NW_013666789.1:306058-316617 GCF_000517525.1 Limulus polyphemus
CACTTTACAGTGCTTCTTCAAATTTTCAGGTTTGATTAACCAAATGGCAACTGGTAAAAGAAGCAAAATAAAGAAGTTAATATCTGTCTATCTAGTTTGTTATTGTTAATTTGTTACGTTACTTTGCATGGAATGTTTTTGATAAAAGAAATGAAGACAACATGTAGTTCTCAATATTCATCTTCCTTTATTGAATCATTAATGTTTAGCAAAAATACTTTATTACAAATTCTTAATTTTTCTGTATAAAAGACTTATAATGTTTACTGAAAGCTTGCATAATGTCGTGAAGATACATAAGTCGTATCGGACGATGTATCGATACAATCGTATACAGCTTCGCGATACAATACTCGTATCGTATCACTGTATCGCCACACCTTTAGAATGTATATCCTGGACCTCAGTTTCGAGAATTGTATAAAACTACGTGATAAGAATCAATCATATTTGCCATGAATAAAACAATAGTATTAGACTAATTATATGTTTAAACATTGCATTCTTGATTCGACACCTCATGACTTTTCCTCAGGTAATTCAGTGAAACGCAACATCGGTAGTACAGATGGCGGACATTGTGGTTGAAATACTTTAATTTACTCTTCTTTTTGGAAAAACCCTCGAGGGTTCGAATAAATAATGTAGTGCTTAAAAATACAGTAAATCTAATACCATTATCGTATGAAAAATATAATTAATTATGGACACGTTTCGCCAGCGAAAGACACTCACGCCAGAGTAATTGTAAAACTACGGGATATTCATTATCATCATCGCTTGGCATTTTATAATAGCAATAATTAGATGATTCCATGATTTTCTCTACTAGGAACCATGATATGAAGAAATAAAAACAAAAGATATGATGTTAGTAAAAAATATATGTACAATATCTCCAACTTTCACCTAAAAATTTATTGATTGACTTTTTAATTAATGACGGGCCTAATACACAATACCAATCAGTTTCTTCTTAAATTTATTAAAGTTGAAGCTAGTACCGTAAATGTTTAAAATATAACACAACATGGTTGGTTGTTTTTTTTCAATCTCTCAGTAATCAGTAGAAAGTTACAAGTAGAAAGTTGTTCGCAACAGTAAGAGGAAATTGTTGATTAGTAGCATTGATTTTAATACTGTTTGTTTGGTTGGTTGCTGTGGTTTTCGCGCAAAATTACACGAGAGCTGTCTGCGCTAGCCGTCCCTAATTTAGCAGTGTAAGACTAGAGGGAAGGCAGCTAGCCATCAACACCCACCGCCAACTCTTGGGATACTCTTTTATCAACGAATAATGGGATTGACCGTCACATTATAACGCGCCCACGGCTGAAAGGGCGAGCATGTTTGGTGGGACGGGAATTCGAACCCGCGACCCGCAGATTGGGAGTAGAGCTTCCTAACCACCTTTAAGTTGTATTTGTAGAATATTCATTAAGGATATCTGTAGGTATGAGAAACAAGATATTTGGATAATGTTGACAAATGTCTACACGCACGAAATCAGTGTTGAATATCATGTGTAAGAGACAAAATCATTTGTTCAATATCAATAATTGATTTTTTTTATTTTATTTTTGCTGTGGGTTGTTATGAAAAGTTCGAAATATTTTCAATCAATTTGTTGAGTAAGGACAAGTAAGAGGAGTACATCTGTTGAATCTACGTCTCCCTAAATACCTAATTGCAAGACGTCCGAAAGGCTACTTAATTTCAAAGGACTACCGTTACGTTATATTACTTTTAATAAAAATCTCTATGTTATTATACATCCACACAGGGTGCCTACATTCTGCTAAAATATTCCCTGGACTGTCCACACAAAATTCCAGGTTTCATAGATTTGTACGTGCGCATGAACAAAATACCAGCATTTCAACTTTTCCTAGTAATTTCGCATAATTAACGCCAGCTTGTAATTTATATTATATAGTGTCTGTCTGTTTGTTTGTCCGGAACGAAATTTTCCCACTTTCTAACGATGTCTGAAAACCATGAAACTTTCAGGGGTTCTTGGATATGCTCCAACATCTTACTTTAGTCTTTTTCTCATTTTTACAAATTTGACAGCCATTTCTGTTTTCCATTTTTACTTATTGTTGGCGAATGACTCACACGCATACCGTTCCATGAAGCCAACGAAATAAATGCCGCTTCTGGCGAGGATACTTGTGCAAGAGTAGAATCCCTGGGCTAATATGTCAATTTTGAGTGACTGTAGCGCCGCCTACTAAGAAAGCAAATGAAATGGCGGCCTACAGTGAGGACAGTCATAATGGATTATGCTATTAATATTTCATAACTGTTTATTATAATAATTCAAATCATTATTATTTTACTATGATCCTTTGGTCCATATTCATAATCGGTATTAACAGCGATTGAACATGTTGAATGACCTCAATAGAATATGATGCTAGAATAAGTTTTATGGCGCCTCATTGGGTCAGTGGTAAGTTTACGGACTTATAACTCTACAATCCAGGATTCAATTCCCCTAGGGCGGACCCAGCAGATAATCCAGTGTGGCTTTATTCTACAACAAACAAATAGACAAGAATATGTTTTATGGCGCCTCATTGGGTCGGTGGTAAGTTTACGGACTTATAACGCTACAATCCAGGATTCAATTCCCTAGGGCGGACCCAGCAGATATTCCAGTGTGGCTTTATTCTACAACAAACAAATAGACAAGAATATGTCGGATATCTCATTATCAATAGTCATTTAAATTATTAGTATTTCATTAATTACTTACCATCTGTCTGTCTGTTTGTCTTTTAGAGCAAAGACACATTAGGCTATTTGTTGTGTCCAATGCGGGGAATCGAGCCCCACATTTTAGCGTTGTACGTATGTAGACTTACCGCTGTCCTATCGGGCGACTATACTCTGTCATTAGAACAAGTCCCGACTTGTTTGTAACATTAAAACAAGTCCAGGCATTCTGGATGACCTCAATATTACTAACGCTAGAAAACGATTAGAGATATAAATAGGCTCTAGAGTTACTTTCTGGTGTAAGAGCACGTCCAGACAAGTTAATAGGCTACACATACGAATACATATCAGAAGTTTTATGGTTAATCTTTGAAGTCCATCATAATAGGTATCATCGAATATTGCATCAAGCAAATGTTCTCAAATTTCAAATTATTTCAAAAAACTGTGTTAACAATAAAGACAAATTCTGCCTGGATCATGTTAAGCTCGCTAATAAAATAGGTACCAACACTTGGCAACAAATACGAAAAGATAAGAGAAAAACACAAGTACCTTAGCCTACAAGGTACAATGAGATGATTGTGTTCTACTAGGACCTTCTGGTTTGTCCTACTGCCCTAGGGCCCAACGTTAGAACCACACTTTCACTTCCATTTTTATTTGCATTCTGTCTAAAGAGAAGGTAACAATATTAGTTTCTATAGTTGTTCTCAAGGTCAACCCCTGCATCCCTATCATCACCGTAACCTCTACTCTGTGATTACTTACATGCCTGTCTTTCTGAACTGTCGTTATTACTTTAAATCTTTTTTTTCTACGTAAGGACTTTAACAGATATATAACAGTCCATTTATCTGAGCTCAATGTAGACAAAGTTTCGAGTGTAATGTCACACTTTCTATTCCACTTATAAACTGTCATCAATTCTTTCACAGTCAAACCCTTTATTACGAACAACATCCGAAAGAGAAAGTAGGTCAGCACATGTGCGACTTGATTTAAGCCGTGGGCTGTGGGAAAACACTAATAACATAGGTACAAAACCTTCACCAATATTATAAAATTTAGTACAAAACCTTCAAACCTATGTATTTGACATACCCTAATTATACTAAATACAGCTTATCTGACCAGCCTCTAAGATAAATATTTTAAATAGGCTCATTGTTTACGAGAATGCACAATAAGTACCAAAACAGTTAAACAACCATGCACTGAAACATTTAAACGACCAGTAATAGAACAGTTAAACGATCAGCACTAGAACAGTTAAACGATCAGCACTAGAACGGTTAAACGATTAACACTAGAACGGTTAAACGACCATGTACTAGAACAGTTAAACGATGAGCACTAGAACAGTTAATCGACCATGTACTATACTTTGGTAATGTGATAGTTACAGTGACACTAGGCCAGTCAATTCCACAAACAGGAAATTTCACCAATGAACTAAAAGATAACAGCAATATTACGCACTTTGGTTTGGATGATCCCAAGACCAGGCCTATCAGGTACTTGATCTTGCCACAGATCACGTAACCTAGCATCTTATAGTTAGAGTGGTTTACATTAATATCAGAAACTGAAAAAATTAATCTTGAAAGTAGAATTTAAATTAATTTCAGAAACTGTGAAAAATTTAATCTTGAAAGTAGAAAAAATTGGATTTTTGTGTAGGTTTGTGCTTAACATCTAAGAAACAACCAAACAAAAATTGAGGAATATATCAGTAAGAAAAGAGTAGTAAATAAATTTATAACACATGTTTATTGTAAACAGCTCAATACATTGTTTCATCGGTTACCGCTAATAAATTACCCAATTTAATTTGTTTGATGCTCTTGGAGCAGTTGGTTTTAATAATATTGTTATGTCTGGTATATAAAAACCACATCAATACTACTTTCAAGATTAAATTTTTCACAGTTTCTGAAATTAATTTAAATTAGCGTTTTAAGCCTCCAGATTCACTGTGAGCCACTGGACAGCATTCTTGAACCTATACTTTGAAACCAAGGGTACTGAAATCGACCCCATATTAGTTCAATTTTTAGGTAAACTAAGTATATATAAGTTGCAGTAACTCAGTGAATTGTAACATTTTTTGGAAGATGTGGTCCATTTTCGAATGTTTTTTATATTCATTATCAAGAACGAATGGAAACCCATTAAAGTTCACTATCAACAGTCTTTATATATATATATATATATATACACTACTTTTCTAAGTCAAGTTACTTTGAACAACACTTCAAGAGAGAATGTGGTTTTTCTACTCTTGTTGTTCAGATTCAGATAAATTTATTTATTTGGGGCAGTTATTTTGATTTTAACTTAATTATTTCAGAAGAAACAATTAATAATCAGGGGTGCTCGACTATTAGCAATCCTCCTTCACCCTGCTCGAGGCTAGAGATCAGAAGTTCAATGAGAGGTCATCGTTTTAATGAGCCATATGGGCGAATTAATAATTAAGTAATTAATATATATATATTCAGATAGCTCTTTAAGTGTTAAGCTTTATTGCATATGGTTGTGGCTGTTACAAGGGGTTCCTCTACCGGAACATGAACGGTATACACTATGCACCAGCTTTGTAGCTTTAAAACTAAGAGCCAGACATGTAATGTACGTAATGTAAGTGCTTTGCTGCTACTAAAGACCACACAAACATTCTCAAAGACATCCAGAAGCAGTGTAGCGGATATCAACAGGATCTCTCTATCTTTTGTACTGGGAACCACACTTGTGTTTCAAATATATTCTCGGAAGTATTCAGTTCTTAGAGGGGATTAGTTTTGTACAAGGATGTTTCTTTTTTTCTGCTCATCAATCCACTTAACCTTTCTGTTATATTAGATAAGAACTGGTAGCTAAACTGCTTCAGAATTTTCGAGAATATGGTTATTAGATTTGAACATCCGTATACCTGCATTAACACTAAGCCTACAGGGATTGGGAAAACAGAGTAAGCTAAAAGTCAAACATTTCTGGCAAACAATGTATTATATTTATAGTATGTAGGGATGGACTGAGAAAAAAATGACCTCCACAGTCAATCTGTTACTCTATGATGCTTACAAATAACTACTAAAGTTGAGTTATAGCATTATTTTTGAGCACCTAAACCACTATCGAGTGTTTCACAACTTGTGAGACTCCCATTATCATTGAAAAGTGTTGCTAAAGTGAAGAACTGGGAGCTAACTAAACAGGCAAAGTATTCATCTTTCTTTTTTCTTCTCCCATGGAAACAGGTTATTACTACCCACAGTAGTGCTTAGTATGTAGGGGTGGGCCGAGAAACAAATGGCCGCCGGATGTAATCTTTTACTCTATGCTGCTTACACATAACTGCTAAAATTGAGTTATAGGCTTATTTGAGCACCTAATTGTCATTATCGAGTGTTTCACAGCTTGTATAACAGTAATATTATTCTGTTCTTCTAGCACACGTATTTTTCCGGGAAAATAATAAAAAGGAAAACTACTACTTAGCAGCGAGTTCAATTTATAAGCATTTCCATGTTTCATGAATAACAATTTGCCCCCCAGCGGCACAGCAGTATGTCTGTGGACTTACAACGCTAGAGATCGGGTTTCGATACCCGTGGTGCGAAGAGCAGAGATAGCCTATTGTGTATCTTTGTGCTTAACTACAAACAAACAAAATAACAGTTTCATTTCTGGTCGCTAGATGGCAAAACAAATTGTTCAACGACCGTTTGCGTCTTATATTGCACAAACATGATATTTGCCAAAACAATTTCAATAAAAAGAAAGAAAAAAAAAAGAATATTGAAGAATATTAATATTCAAGATCAAGTATTTATGCAATTGACAGATCTGTGTACATGTTATTGATTTCTGAGTTTTAAAATATCAGTTTCTTAATTATCAAAACAATATATTATATAGTTGTCTACTTTTCTTCAAATTTTCAGTGGCGCCAAGCCTAGCAGCTGTGTGTGTATATCCGTGGTATCATAATTCATGGTCTGGGATCTGTTTAATGTCTTCTCTATTAATTGACATACCCTAGCATGTAGTGGAGTCGATTTAAGCGCAGTGAGTTGGGGTGAAGTTGGAAAGCGTAGGTTCTGTAATTATCCCCTTAACATTGATCCAGCACTCTTGGGTACTTATACCAACCTGGAGGAACCATTCCAACTTCAATGGCCTCTACTGTAATCCAAATTTAGAGAAACTAACCAAAAATGGTATGATATTAACAATATATATATTACCACTAAATTACAAAAATATAACAAATGAAATATAACAAATGTTCATTTTTCAACATACTTCAATGAATTTTTTTTAAAAAAAAGAGTGGAAATAAGTAATAAAAAAAATTTGGCAAAAATTAGGTGCGATGAAGGAATGGTAGTACCAAAACGTACAGAAACAAGGTAGGAATTAATAGACAGAACCATACAAAACGTCCTATATAAGTAGCTACTAAATACTGAGTCAATCTTACAAACTTATGGTTATTAACCACTGTAAGACTGTATAGCACAATTCAGTTTAAATGCTTTTATTTAAACCTGAATTCATGCGAGTGACAGGAATTGAACATTTAGTTGTAGATAAAAGTTATTCTTGGAAAGATTTGGTTACTTATATAGTGATTTTTGTATGTTTTTATGTATTCATCCTTGCCTTGTTTCTGTAATTTTTGGCATTGCCATCCATACATCCAACTTAATTTTTTCAAACAAAAGTTACTACTTGTATATATTTATGTTTAGAAGATGTATTCCATCTAGCAAGCTCTGATATTTCTTTATTTTATTTTTCCTATGAACATTATCATTATTTGTTAAATTGTATGCAATCTTGAACATGGATTGAAAGTTAATTTCCTTTTCAACAATGATAGACAACTTATGTAGAACTTTGGAATGAAACTAGATGTGTTTTTAAGATATTTAATTTGCAAGTTTCTTAGGGTAATTAAAGGTGTTAAGTTTCTTTAAAATGTCTTTTATTACCTTTAGAAGTGCATTACAAATAAATGAATGAGGTTTATTTATTTGGCTGAAAGGATCATAAAGTTCCCGCATCAGGACATACTCATGTTTTATACTATGAGCCAGCCGTCCTACGATTCTTTAAAACCTTTTTTCTCAGGGCCTTCTTCAAAATGTATTTGAAAATTAGATCCAAAATATTATTCCAGTATTACCTTAGACGCCTTAACAAAAACAGAAAGACTTGACTTGTATGGTATTTCCGGTTTTCCCATAACGCAGTCAGTTAGGCCAGCTAACTTGAGATTCAGAACATACCGAAGCATTAACATGCACAGAGGTGAGGGTAGGTGGGCTGAAGCCCCCGCCTTCCTTCTCTTATTCCCCCCAAAATGTCCTTTTTCTCAGTTATAAGAACTTGTCCGCAACTACTAAAAGATGCGCCTTATTCCACAGCTTGCTTCCAGCGAGTTAAGAGGAAACATTTCAACTTTAAAATGAATGACACACAGGGGTTTGTAGGTGTTTTCAGTAAACAGTAATAATTATGATATGCTATTAAGTATTAATACACAATAATTCATTGTTTAGTTTTAGATTTTAAAAGTATTCATACGACTGCTTGAATAAGCTTCTTACCCTACAGGAAACCCACAGTCTTCCCTTAAACCTCTCCCCCCCCCCTGAAAAAAAAACGTCTTGCCTTACGATGCTTGAAAATTGCTTTTTTGCACAATAAATCCCTGCCCTTTTAATGTCCTCTGCAAGTTACCGCTGCTACGGAGTGTAATGATCTCCGATCAGGATCGTCAGAAAAAAAAAATACTCGACACCAAAGAAATACGAGTATACAATTTTTTACTTACAAAAACACAATCATAATAAAATTACAAAAACAAAACAACGGTAAGTGTAAATGGTGGGCGTTGAACTTAATTCAAAAGTTCTGAAAGTGTGTAAGCTAAATTAAAACCTTAGAGCTTAACGAAAAAAAGTGAAACTCGAAAGTTAAGGTTATCAAAAGCGAAGTTCAATTTACCCTTACTCTCAAATTGAAGCGAAAATAATGCTGAAATTATTAATACAAAAATCCCATGTTTCACAGGAAAAATATTAGACGTCACGTTTTATGTTTTTCGCTAACTCAAAACGTTTAAACAAAACAAGTCAACAATTTAAAAAAAAAATGTCATCCTATATCGATTTCTTGTCTAAATCTCCTCAATTTTGTCTTCCTGGGGCAAATTCTGCTTTATATACACAAAAAAAAACACACCGATAAAGCCAAATTTGTGCTTAGACGCGCCTCACATTCAAGATCTGTGTCTACTGGGAGTTCTACTGACTCTGGCCTTTATCTGACCGACAAGAAGGATATATTTTTATTTCTGGACATCACGTTCTATCTTGATTGCCAATTAACGAATCCACATTTGTATGCTCTCAAAGCAAGGAAAGTTAAAGTGTTACTTAATCGACACTCTGCTATCAAACTGAGAATCCCTCCCCTCAGTGGCAAAGCGGTATGCCTGCGGACTTACTACGCTAGAAACAGGGTTTCGAGCCCCATGGTTGGCAGAGCACAGATAGCCCATCGTATAGCTTTATGCTTAAATACAACCAGACAGTCAAACTGAGAACTGTAAAAAACACAATAATTAAAAAACAAAACATTTTAACTAAAGGTACAGTCACATAGAACCGTCATGTACTACACTTGTTCATTTGTTTACTTGGCCTTAACAGGGTTTTGTTAATTTACTATTAGACTTCAAGAATCCTAATCCAGGCTTGTTAAGAATTAGAGCCAATATTTTCCCTAAGAATGATCTCACTATGTACATATTTCATAGAATTAAAGAAAAAGAAAATTTAAAAAAAGCATGTTTCATGTGGCAACCTTTAGCGGGCAAAAGCTTCCTCAACTACGTCACATTACATGTGTTCAGTTTTCTTTATTGCTTTCGTAATATCAAGAGAAATATATAGAGAAGAATGGTCATAATGGATTTTTGTAGATTGCCTATTACTTATAATTAAGAACTTTGTGATTATTCTTGTGTACTTTAGCGGCTCTTCGGGTAGAAGTTATTACTATTCGTATTTGTACTCTCTTCCTGTTATAGCCATGGTTTGCTAACCAGCTCAGTTAATAAAACTGAGTGAGTAATGTAATAAATTATTATTAAATTTATCTATTATTTTGATTACTACATTCACCTGAGATTAGTTATCTGCTTTCCCCAGTTCTCAGATTGGTGAATCTAGGGTCTGACACAGATAACCCTACTTTTTCTTATATTTATATGGTTGTACGACAAGACAATTTTGATACCGGATCGGGTGTAGCCCGGTCAATCAAGGACCTTGCAGATCTTTTGGCACCGTGATAGCTGTGAAAGGTTTGCCAACAGCCACAAGTACTCAGGTTGGTAATAGCAGCCTGGGGTTTGATCGTTTGTAACCACGACACTCTAATCCAACAATGTATTCGTAGAAATTAACTCAGATGTTGCAACATAGTCTGTAGCCACGACACACTTCTAATCCAACAGTGTAATAATAAAAACTGACTCGCATGTTTAAAACATCGTTTGTAGCCACGATACTGCAATCCAACAGTGTAATAATAAAAACTGACTCGCATGTTTGCATCATCGTTTGTAGCCACGACACTCTTCTAATCCAACAGTGTAATCATAGAAATTGCATCTCGTGTTGTAACATCATTTATCAAAATAGAACCACTAGTTACATCAAATATAAAACTTTTCGGACGATAACCAAAATTCATCAACACTACATTGTGGAACAGTAAACGTAATCTAGTTCGTCAGCTGTGAGTAACATAAGGTG
>NW_013666789.1:317127-323425 GCF_000517525.1 Limulus polyphemus
GACTCGCATGTTTGCATCATCGTTTGTAGTCACGACACTCTTCTGATCCAGCAGTGTAATAATAGAAATTGACTCACATGTTTAAACATCGTTTGAAGCCACGATAATGTAATCCAACAGTGTAATAATAAAAACTGACTCGCATGTTTGCATCATCGTTTGTAGTCACGACACTCTTCTAATCCAGCAGTGTAATAATAGAAATTGACTCACATGTTTAAACATCGTTTGAAGCCACGATAATGTAATCCAACAGTGTAATAATAAAAACTGACTCGCATGTTTGCAACATAGTCTGTAGCCACGACACTCTTCTGATCCAGCAGTGTAATCATAGAAATTGACTCACATTTTGCAACATTGTTTGTAGCCAAGACACTAAAATCCAACAGCGTAATCATAGAAATTGCCTCTCGTGTTGTAACATCATTTATCAAAATAGAACCACTAGTTACATCAAATATAAAACTTTTCGGACGATAACCAAAATTCATCAACACTACATTGTGGAACAGTAAACGTAATCTATTTCGTCAGCTGTGAGTAACATAAGGTGCAGTGTGCAGGAAGCTACTCAATGTTTACATGTAAAAATGGACGACACATATCTGTCAAACAGAAGTATGGTAATTTCGTTTATCAACATTTTAATTCTTCTGGTTATACTTTCGAAGACTTTCTAGTTCAATCAACACAATATGTTAAATGTAATGATTCACTAGTTAACAGAAACGAACTAGAAGAAAAAGGAAAGCACTAAATAACCAAACTTTTGATTATTTATCCATTTGGATTAAATGTTCGTTAAAAGATAAGGTAATGTTTGTTGCGTCAGCGAGGTCACGTGACTATTATCACGCCACCCGTTTTCTAGAAATATCTTGTTCCTTCAGGAATGCCCTAGAATTTACTAGATATGTGTTAGTCTGGTATATATAAGATGGTAACAACGTGACGGGAGAACAGTGTAGGTAATGAGTAATTGAACTGCATTCAGAGAGTGTGTAATTGAACGAGCTCATGAGACGTTCTAGCGTTTGTTATAGAGCAACTGTTGAAATTAAGTGTATCAGTAAAGTTGTATTCGGAAGGAATAAACCAGTTTTATTTAAGAAAGGACTTGTGTCGCTAAAGTTTCGTCTGAACGAATTTACGGAAAATTAAGTAACGACTGGAGGCGTAAAATGTTTCTCAAAATTCCAAATTTCTACTGCTCTTTATTTTTCTCAATCTATTAAACATATACCATGTAGCTACGGTAAAAACACATAAAACTAATAGGACTAAATCACCTTGAAGGTTAATAGAGGAATTACTTCTAATATATATAAAGGTTTCAGTACCCTATTGTCAAAATAATGGGGCTTTGTTCTTCTCAATATTATATATGGTAGTAGTATTCAGTAAGTAGGCTGAATATTATGGGTGTTGGGCTAAGGATGCTTCTACAGCAGGTGTCTGTGACTTGTTGGTGATAAATAAAAAAAACAATAAATTAACAGCACGCACTACATCTGTTTTTTAAATAATATATTCAAAACAAGTTAAATATATGTACAAAAATTCTTTACACTATGTATATCATAGTTGTATCTTAAATACTGTACAGTTCTCTTCTTCTTGGCATAAGTCCACTTAGGCCAATTCAACTGCTTTAGGGATTCAGCTGACAACCTGTATTATTTCTCTCTAACTATTTGTATCTTGAGCACTATCAGTGTATAATTCACTTATTCCTTTTCCTTTTATCCCAACAGTATCGGTGTATAATTCACTTATGCTGTCCTTGAGTTACGCCGTTGTATCCTGAACTTCCGATACTTGTCTGCTTTTTCGTATTTAGGCTTACTTCCAATAAACGGCTGATTTTTGCATATAGACCTACTTTCAAATAATCATCTGGTCCTCATACTTCAGATATCGCCTGTTCCTTTTGTCAAAGTGCACTTAGGCTAGTTCAATTACTTTAGAACTCGCTTTGATGGAATAAACTATAATTCTCATCTCTTTTAAAACTGTTAGTTTTACTGTAATATATAATCGTTAGGCTTATATTAACTGTTAGGCCTTTCACACCTATGGTAGTTAACGTTACGTTTAACTTTCCTTGGCTGAACTTCTACTTCCCGTGACTTTACTTTCTCGTCTGCTCTGTCTGTCTGTCTGTTTACTTTTCCCGCTCATCTCAGACTATTTATATGTTTATTACTTAATCGTCTGCTCGCTATATCTTTGGCATCAATAAATTTCACGCTACGTTCTATAATCTCGACATCAATGAGTTATAAACACAACATACGACTCTTACCAATTTATGTAACTAAACTTGTAATAACATTTACTTTAAAATAATTGCTTCTAACTCTTGTTATGAATAAAACTTAACAATCATATTTACTCACAAAATAAATTAATCAATAATATCTACACTAAACAGTCTTTTATATCACGACATAAGCCCTTTTCAAGAGAAATATTTAAAATATTTTTTGCACAATATACTAAGACTGTTCCTAGTTCACATACTAAGTTTTTCGTATATTATACACCAACATTTACAGTTCCTTTCTCTGTCTCTCCTAGGGTAGGGTCTCCAATAAGGGCTTCTCCTTAACAGGATCTCTTCATCTTGATCTTGAGTCGCCTGGGAACTGTCTTTGCTAATCTATCTGTATACTGACACAATAGATCTTTGTCCTCTTTCTTTGGTTTGCAAGTCAGTTCAACACTTATGTTGACTTCTTTGTACATCTCATCTCCACCCAATAGTCTTACGTCTAGTAGGTCTTCACTGTCTTCAGATTCTGCTTCTACGACAACCACTCCTGCCATGTTCATCTGTACCTCAACAGCTGTATCTGTTAGGTCTTCTTCCCTCTCGAAGTACCTCTTCAATAGACCATAATTGGTAGACCATAATTGTTCCATCGACTTTCACTTTGTAGCACATTCTGCTTACCACTTCCTGTACTGTGAAAGGTCCTTTCCACTGCCAGGTGAGTTTGTTGTTGTCTGTAATAGCAGAGCTAAAACTTTCCGTCCGACCTTGAAATGTCGACCACTTGCTTTCTTGTTATATAAGTGTTTCTGACTGCCTTTGGGTTTGGCTTCCCCAGTAAAACTGTTTTAATAGGTCCGGTTCAATAGTCTTTTCCAGTCCTCAAATGTGTAAGTCTCTTCTTTCTTTGTCTTGTGCTTGACTTCTTCTCGGGCACTGTTCCGAAATGTCTGCAGTAAAGTATTTTTCTACTGCAATTCTTTCAGCTCCCGTGAATCTACATTCGGGATGTCACTTTTCGAGACTTTAAAAGGCTTTATATCTCGCTTGCTCCTTTTCCTTGGAGCATTTCTGATGACTGCAGTTGCTTCAACAGTCTCCTTACTGTCTAGTCCCAAATTTCTACTGCCTGGTATGTTTCCAGTCACCAAGTCATATAATGGTTCCTTCACACACATGGCCTCAAGGTCTCCTATATAATATGGTGTATCCACCTACATTTTTGCTGTGGGAAACCTCCTCACTGTCCCATCAATTAACACACACAGGCATACATTACCTATCATCTGATACTAGGCTGGTTCTCACTGCTGTACTTCTGCACCCAGTGTCTCATAGAACCTTCACTTTCTTGTCCCTAACATATCTTTTACTTACTGGCATATTATGATTTGTTGGCACCTCTTGATATTTATCACATGCTCCTATCACTATTGGCACTGTTGATACATTTGCTAACTTGAGCCGACCATTAGTCGTGCACTGATCAATTATGCTTTCTTGTATTGAATCTGACGGGTAATCTTGATACACTTTCTTCTGACAGCAGCGTCTATAGTGCCAATCACTCTTTTTTCGTTTCTCACCTGTACTGTATTTGTAAATAGCTCCATCTGCTTATGTTGAGATTTTTGCTGTTGTTTGCTGGTGATGGACTTGCACTCCTTTGCAATGTGTCCCATTTTATAACAAATATACCATCTCTTCTCCCTTCTGTCTATTAACCTCCTGTCACCTTTGGTAGACGTCTGCTTCTGATCAGCTATCACTGGTTTCACATTTAACTGGATATTCTTGGACTTGCCAATATACTACTTCCATGGGCTTCCATAAACTGTTCTGCCAGCTTGATCATCTCATCCACGTCTGTTGGTACTCTCTCCTTTACGAACAGTGTCATGTCCATTGAACACGTGGTCATGAATTGTTCTCGTACTAATAGGTCTGCCAGGCCCTGAAAACTATTTTCACACTTAATCATGTCAGTCCATCTGGTGAAATATTGCTGCAAACTTGCCACAAACTGAAATACAGTTTCTCCAGTGTCGGGTTAGAATCCTCTGAACTTCCGACGAAAACAATCTTCAGTAAATTCAAATTGTTTCAGTAAAGCCACTATTCATTTGTCATAATCTAAGGCATCTTCTGAAGTTATGCCTGCATATACTTGTAGGCCTTTTCCTGTGAGAAGTGGGCTGAAACAGACTACCCAGTCGCCTTTGTCCCAGTTCTGACTTTTTTATCCCTTACATAACTCATCAAAATCATAATATATAAATATAACAGGGCTTTAGAAAAATTTTGTAAGGACAAATTCAACAACATTCTTTCTTCAGATTGGGTCCCCAATGGGTAAGCAGTATGTTTACAGAGATAGATCCCATGTTAGATCTCCGCAGGTAGCCATTTAAGTACCTTTACGCTAGGACAACAGCAACGTTTATTTTTCATTTAGTGGTTGTCTTACTTTCCCTTAAATTTGCACACCCGTCTTACAGGAAATCAAAATTACGTTGTTCAAAATGAAGATTTAAGACCTATGATGAGTAATGGACCTAAATGCCAGGAATATCTAAACATTAACTGAAATCATACTAAAAATATTTTTATGCAATCACTTCAATGTCTAATATCAAGTCTAATAATAACCTTTCTCAGATTTCATAATGGTTTGGCTGGGTAGAAGAAGCAATCAACAACAGGATCAGGTTTTTGAAGAAAAGTTACGTGTAATAACTTTATATAACTATTTGATTAAAAATATATTACAGAATCTGTGAAATATACAAGACAGAATATGTAATAAAATCTGTATAAATCAGCTAATAACTTTGTATGAAATTCGGTTACAACATAACAGCCTTCATGTAATCCTTATGTTAAAACTATTGTCAAGCAACATAATAAAATTTTAACAGGATTTTCAGTTGGTACAAATATTAACAATAATTAATTTCCAAGTTATTCTGGAATCCTAAACTCCTCCTATAATTACAGATTCGTTGATGTAGTAAAAAGAAAAAAGCTGCCACAAAGGATTTGTCCACTTTAATAGGTAATATCTTAAGTACGTCAAAGAACATTCGTAGAAGCATTGTAGCATTATAAGACAAAGGACAGATATTAATCCACACATAATTATCTAAAATTCGACAGAGCGCAAACAAAAGTTAAAACCTTTCATAATTAAATCTATCGAAACATTGGATTTCAGCAGACTTTATAACAGCTTATCCTTACAAGAAATCAGTGGAAAACTTAATCTTCAATAGATCTTTGCAGTTTGTGTTTGTTGAACTTTTTCAAGTCCTGGACATGTAAGGTAAATATGCTTAGCTATGTCAAGAAAATTCGATAGCTTTGATAATGCTGCGTTGTCGATGTATCTACATGCTCTGTTCTCTATGTGTAAATCTTTATGCAGTCTTTCTTGAGAAATTAAAATTATATATTGATATATTCAAGTTAAAAAAGAAATAAATCTGCTGGTCATGGACTGTAGTTACCACCAATCGATGTGCCTTTATCTAATTAAAGATGTGCGAGTTGAATCCACGAATGTGTTGCTAAGTCGAAAAAAAATAGCTTGCATGAATTTATTCTGTGTAAAACAGTGATAAGTATTATCAAAGAAACACTTAGTATCATCTACGAATAACACTAATGTTTAAATCGAGATAGCCAAACATTTTATCCAATGTTTGTAATAAAATAGAAGGTTTTAGATTTATAAATTTTCCATTTCCAGACATTCCAAAGAAAATATACTATAACATTTACAGTTTACCTATCATAATTACTTAGATTTTCCAGAAGTCTTTGTAATGTGGAAGATTTTATCGAGAGAGACAGAACAATAAGATATAGAGTTTCGGGTAGAAGTTTTTCTCTCAACAAATTACGCACGACACTTTTAAAATTGTTTGGTAATTACAATTTACCTTATACTAAAATATACACCTGGAAAAAAGTTAAGCACCCCCGTGTTTTTTTCAAGTGATTCAGATTCGACGTTCTTGT
>NW_013666790.1:0-9305 GCF_000517525.1 Limulus polyphemus
ATATAAATAATTCCCTTGCGCTACAAATAAAATATCGTTAAAAAAGCCTTTGTCTGAGGAATCCAGATCGCATATTGGCTTTTCAATTCTGAATCAACTTACCTGTTTTTTAAGTAAACAAACCTTTCAATGCAGTGAGTATGGTACACGACGCCACAATATCGTTGTCATCACGTGACGACTGGCTTCGATTTCAACTTTAGTTTTTTTATTTGCAAAGTATTTCACACAAACAACACTTAACCCGCGTGTAATTTTCTAAACATCAGCATTACGCTAAATACAAATTATATGGGCTTTCTCGACTTATTTAGGTTTAAAATTTGCATGCACAATTTGTCCACAAAACATATGTTTATCACTTAGTGAACACGCATTCAGACATTTCTGTTATTCAGCTAAGTTTGTCTTCATTACAATTTTACATTTACTTTACTTTGTAATAATTTAGCTTCGGTTCGTTTTATAAACTGCTATAAACATCTTTCAGCCACGTTCTTCTTTACTACGGGTTTCATTCTTCGTTTCTGTAAGTTTCTTTGTTTCAACTCGTAAAACCGTGTCATACACTAAGCGCCCATAACTATTTCATACTCTGTGCACTATTATAAATACCATTATTATATTTTATTGTTTACTTTACGTGTAGTTTTATTAAATAAAGCTACGTCTTCGTGAGTTTGTTTGTCTGACCGCGGAAAAGTTTTTCAAATAGACCAGGATTTATCGATCTAACACATAATGCCTGCAAGAAATCATAGCTTAAATGGCGTGCATGAAAATGATAGAAAAAGGAAAATTCAAGCGAAGGGCATGAAAACTACCACAAATCATTTACTGCCAGTAATCAATTAATACCATTGATAAAGTTTACTATCCACATTCTTTACTTAGAAAGTTAATAAAGGAGTACACAATCACTTGTACAGTAGAAACAATTAGTTCGTTGTTATCTAATCATGTGGTTTTCCAGGTCTCCCATTCAATCTGTTTTTATATTTTTAACGTTCACGAGTAATGCTTTTCTTTGTCATTTGTAATTGTTATATATACATATATATATATTTCAGGTTTAACTTCAACAGTCCTTAATAACATACCATAAGGTTTATTTATATACTTTTGTTAAGAGCTGTAAGACCATCAAGATAAGCTTTTGTAATTTATATTATATTGCTTCAAATCGTTTTGGAAACTTTCATAACAGGGAAGTAGTAAAAACCGTTCTTATTGGCCATGTTAATCCGTTAGTACAAATTATTACAATAACCCTGCTATATATCTAACATACAGCATGACCATAGGGCTACTTGATATTCAACTAGAAGTAAAAGCTCATTATTACTTAAAGGGGATAGATAGAACTTGGGTAGATGATAAAGAAAAAGATGAACATTTTAAGATTCGATATCCTCTACACATTTTAAAGACACAACATTAACTGATATATATATACATGTAGAATCTATATGTGTTGTGCGAGGTGTCAAGATCTGCCACATTGTAAAGAAACATTGTTTTCACTATGTTCACCAACTTTTCTGGGACTCCATTTTTCCTGAGACACCAATAAACGATGTCTCGTGATACCCTATTGTATGCTTTTTCAAATCCACAAAGCATCAATATACCTTCTTGTTCCTCTCTAAAAACTTTTCCTGTAGCTGCCTGGGTGTGAATGTCCCACGAAAAAAAAAGGACCCTGCATTTCATCAGATTGTACAACTTCTCTTAACCTATATTCTACTGCTCTTTCAAACACTTTAAAAATGTGTTCAGTTAGCTTACTGCCTCTATAATTTTCACAGTTTAGTATGTTTGTATATGGGGGACCGGTACGCTTTCTCCCCAATCTGAAGGTATTTTGTCTTGTTTACATATTTTCTACAGAATCTGCCATACCCATTCAATGCTCTCCCAGTCCCAAGCCGTTATCATTTCTACTGCCACTCCTGATGGACTGCGTACTTTTCCAAGTTTCATTTTGTCTCTACACTTCCAGTTCTCTGACTTCTTCTACTGGATCTTCCACGACCTGCCATTTCTTTCAAAATTATTTTTTCATTTTCTGCGTTCATCAGTTCTTCAACATGAATGCAACCCTGTTTGTTATTTATAATATATATTTCCCCAACACCTCTTTTAGCTTGTTCTCCGGTTTTCGCTATCCTATATATATATATATATTGCCTGCTCTCCTTCCGGTGTCACCAGGTTTTTATACCATTCTTTCTAGGCTTCTTTCCCTTTTCTCTTGCATTTTCCACATCTAGTTCTTGCATATTCTTCATCGTTATTTAACATTTGTTTAAACGCCTCTCTCTTTGGTTTTATTGCCTCTTGCACTTCTTCATTTCATCACCATTCCTCTCCCCCTTAAGGCATTCTTCCTTTCGTGTCATCATAAACTTTACTTAGGTTTGCCAACATTATGGCTTTCCTCTTATGCCATTCCTTATTTACTTTTCCCCTTGCTCTGCTCAGATCTCCCCCTCTCCCTCCTGCATATCCTCTCTTAATTTTGTTACTTCATTTTTGTATTCAGTTATCTTATGTCCTTTTAGTGACCAGATTTTTGTTTTACTTCCTCTTCTCCATCTCTTATTCTTTTTTTCTCTTTTCCTACCCTCACGTCTCCGACCAATAGTCTATGTTGGTTCCCTACTGCCTCTCCTGGAATCACTTTGCAGTCCACAGTAGTTCTCTTATCTCTCTTTCCTACCAACACATAACCAATTTGAGTTTTATATTAGCCACTTTTGTAATTAATAAGATGCTCTTCTCTCTTCTGAAAACTTTTGCAACAGCCATCTCCAGCAAGATTCTTTCTTTCTCCTTCCTTCTTCCATACTTTGTTTCTCCATACAGCAGTTCAGATCTCCTCCAATCATTATTGCCTTTAACTTATTGGGTCTACAAGAGCACCTATAAATTCCTCCTTTTCTTCTTCTGAACGCCCTCGATGTGGTACACATGCTGATACCATATTTATCATTTCAGCCATAAGTACGTGTTTCACACCAATCAATCTGCCATTTATTATTTTAATTTCCATTACTTTCACTTTTTTCTTGTACTTTCACCACAATGAAACACTTTGTAACCATCACCAAGCAATCACGAGTTTTCCCTTTCATTTTGTTTCCTGTATAGTTAATGCTCTTATTTTTCTTCGTTCCATTATATCTACTATCTCGTTTCCCCTCGCTGTAAGACTTCCGACATTGCATGCGCCCATTTTTTCCTCAATATTTTTTTCTACTAACTATTTTGGCTGCAGCCATGGACTTTGCGCTACCTCTTGCTCATTTCTAACAGCTGTCGGTGGTTGGTGCTGCGCCTCGCTTTTAATATACACCCTAGTTCTAAACTAATTCCTAGTAGACACCTAATATTCATATTTTGATTTTGGACAGGAGTTTTACATCCGGATCGCCAGTCCTGAAGGTAACCGTCCTCATTTATCCTGGCTTGATATCGACATGCTCAATTGGAATAAGCAAGGCTGAGTATTGAAAAATTATTGATCACAACACACTTGGATATCAGAACAATTTATATATTTGGAAGAAGAAGTACGTATATGAAAAAAAACTTTAAAGTAGAGGTATAGTAAAATAACATGAATTGTAACGATGTACATAAGACATTGTTCTATTATACTGTTAGTGGACTGTTTTCTAAGTATTAAGGTAAAACTTAAGTGGAAAATTGAAATTAAGTTATATTGTATCGAAGCTGTTGAACCAACAGGTGTAGCTTAAGCTTAGTATATTTCTATAAATTATGTACTAAATTCGTTAAAATAGAGATTATGTTTACTTAATACTGTACTTGTTTCCATTGCGGGAATATTTTATTTTCTAGGTTATTGTGCCCCCCCCCCCTCCAGTGGCACAGCGGTATGTCTGCGGACTTAAAACGCTAGAAACCAGGTTATTATTATAACACTTGGTTATTAATGCAATATTTTATTTGTAAGCAGAAGTATTGTTATTGGAACAAAATAAAAAGAGACGGCTAGTGAAACACAAGTGGTTATGTGGTGGTTCAGTTTCGGTTCTCTAGTGTAATTATCATTTTTGCTATGGTTCTTTACTCTCTATCTAGAGGTATTATGTACTGAGAGTTAATCACACTTTGCCAAAACGATGTTCTAGCTCACATACTGTCGTTTTGCCTCTGCCCTCAAACGTGTTCATTTAGCTTGATTATACACAATTGCTCGACAATGCAATTTCCATTGTAATTAACTTTTGTAAATGATAATCATATAAATTTTAAAGCACATTTCTTGCCATAATGGCTATAAACTCTCCACTGTCTCTAAATTTCGGTTCTTGATATCACACTTAACAGATTAAAGGCGCGAAAGTTAATTGAAAATGGTGCTGCGATTCCAGTTTCTTCGGCCACCTTACTCATGAAGATAACCATTAGTGTGGTTATAAATTTTGACCTCATGATTTTTTGTACCTTTGTTTCCATGAAGTTTGCAATATTGTTAACGATATCACAATATATGCTAAGCTTTATTTCGATGTTGTTGTTTTTTTGTGAGGGAAGAGTCTCTTTTAAAATCGTATCATATATCAGATGAGAACGTCGCTTTGGATTGACTTGGAATGTGGTTTTTGAACCTACTGCTGTAAAAAGTTCTGCTCTGCAAGTTTATCTTTTCCACGGAGATCATTGAAAGCTTCCTTCTTCAGAATATTCCGTAATTTGACTCCACACCAGGTACTAATCTCACTTTACGAATATTTCTTTTCATAAATGCTTTTTTTTTATATATCCTTCGAGTCATAGTCTATTGTAGAAGCGTGAACCAAACATATTGGAGTTTATCGTGTCGCCTATGAGGACAAAATACTGCATTAGCATATGTAAATCTCTCCTTTAAAATGTGATTACCTGTTCGTGATGTATGGCATACGGTTCCATGACTCAAAACTGGGACACATGTGACATTGTTCTGTGAATCAACACTGTAATAAATGAAACATGATTCTATATGGCCCGCTGCTGGGATACTGGTCACGTGGTTGAATAAGCCACACTGTAATACATGATACATGGTTTTATACGGCTCGCTGCTAGGATACTTGCCATCTGGTTCAACGAGTCAGTCCTGCTTTTATGCATGATGCATGGTTCTATGTGGCTCGCTCCTGGGACACTTGTCATATGGATCTATAAATCACCGTTTTGATACAAGATACATGGTTATATACGGCCCGCTGTAGGGATACTTGTCATCTGGTTCAACGAGTCAGTCCTGCTTTTATGCATGATGCATGGTTCTATGTGGCTCGCTCCTGGGACACTTGTCATATGGATCTATAAATCACCGTTTTGATACATGATACATGGTTATATACGGCCCTCTGTAGGGATACTTGTCATATGGTTTTATGAGTCACCGCTGTAATACACGACACATTATTCTATGACTTAACACAGTGATAAGGCTGAGTTGCTCTATGGCTTTTTATTTACGAGGTCTTCTAGAGAAGCTGAAGATATATTTTATGCGTATCACTCATGCTGGCTTAAAGATCAACTCAATAGAGTTTTTTATTTGGCATTATAAACGGATCGGGAGAGGAATTCTGGATCTTGCATGAGCTTTGGAATATTTGTTTAGCTGCTGTTGTAAAATGGTAAGTATTACAATGTTTCGTAAAAAATCGTTCCTTATAGCAAGTTATTACCTTGTGTATACTCTTAAAATCGATAAAAAAGGAAATTAATTATGTCTGACACCCATAGTCTTTATGTGCTGTGAAGTAGGCGTCTAACCACATCTAATTGTGTATGTTATTTTAGATGTAAGGAAGGTACAAAATGATGCAAACGTCGTGCACTATCAGTATTTTCTAACATCTGCCTTTTCAGGTTTTAGACATATGTAGTGTTGATATCACAACACAATGTTACAACAAGATCGTTTTCAAACGTTCTTGCAACGATAATTACATCCCAAGTAATTACTGGAACAAAAGAAAAAAAGAGACTTCTAGTGAAACACAAGTGGAACTTAGAAATATCGTGTTGGTGTATGAATTTTGAACCACCCTGTATTTAGTTGTTTATAAATAGTTTATATTTAAGCTTATAATAGGTACTTGAAATTAATGTTTTTCCTTAATAGTATTATAAACTTATCTAAGAGTAAGTTATATAAGAATACTTTAGAAAGAAGGATATATCCCAAGTAAAGAAATAGTAAAACAGCAGAATAATAGCTTATTATAAAACCAGACATGGTGAAAATTTGACACTAACACAATGTTCAACATTTTGTTGGGGTTGACTCCAATACCATCAGAACAATATATGAGGAGACAACTCGATGTAAAGATAATTAAAGGTCAATTGATATTCGAGTGAAAAGATAGCTGAACACCAGATACGTTGAATAACAGGATACTGTGAAATCACTAGGACTTTTTTTATTTTTCTGGAAGTTTTATTGAAACTTTACATTATGGCTTTAGTGTCATAACCACCTGTCTCGTGGGACTTATGTTCGCATTCATGTGAGTGTTTTTTTAATCGCGTTCCTAACTTAGAATTGTTTCTTCGTTTACATAGAAAATCGAGGGGCGAATTGTGTTAGGGTTAATTTTCTACCACATCCATTTTTGTGTGTTTCTGAATTTATATCACTTTTTGAAGTCCTCGAGATAGAAATTTCACACGAAACTAAGTGTTAAGAATTTGTATCATACGTTTATGGACTTCATTCAATGATGCTTCCATAAACTTTGTAAATGTCAGTGTTAGTGAAATAAATGCTACACCATTCCGGCATGGGAAGAAAAAAAATTACTTGAGTTCTGAAATATTGGGTGAATTATTTCTTTTTCAGTATTTTATCATCAAAAAAAAGGGTTTTTGGTTAGCACATATTGCCATATTATGATACGCTACAATTAAATATATTTATGTGCAGTTAAAAACTAATGCAGTTTTCGATTCATTCAAACCTATAAAATACAAGCTTCATCCAATAAATGACACTAGTTTACCGCTTTACATATGACTCATTCTTTGTTTTTAAACTTGTGTTATTATCACTCTATATGCGATTCATTCTTTGTTTTTAAACTTGTGTCATTATTACTCTATGTGCGATTCATTCTTTGTTTTTAAACTTGTGTTATTATCACTCTATGTGCGATCCATTCTTTGTTTTTAAACCTGTGTTATTATCACTCTACATGCGATTCATTCTTTGTTTTTAAACCTGTGTTATTACCACTTTATATTTGATCCATTCTTTGTTTTTAAACCTGTGTTATTACCACTTTATATTTGATCCATTCTTTGTTCCTAAACTTGCGTTAGTAATACAATGATACTAAAAAGCGAGCAATTGAAGAAGGTGAATTTATTTTCAGTCGTTCACGATAATGCTTCCTAATAACTACATAATATATGTTACTGCTATTTAATATTTGGGATTTTAGATAAAAAATAAATTTTTCGTCTACGACACAGTTAGTATGGTGCAATTACACATCAGGAATTTAACACTATGTTTAAACGTATACAGAGGTGAAAGATACTGTATAAATTCAATGCTAATTAACCTATGTTAAGACAAAAAACAAAAGTACCTAGCTTTTAGCTACTGATGTTTAGGTGATTGTGATGCATTGGGATTTTGCAAAGCAACATAATCAATGAAATTGCAAACACATTTGACTTATTTTGCTAAATTCAAGATTGAAAACAAAATGTGACTTGTAGCAAATGTCAACAGCAACTAGAAGGTTTGATTGTGGATTGAACGTATTATTAAATATGATAAAATACTGAAGGTTTTTGTTATTGTTGGCAAAGCTTTCAACATCATTGCAAACCTAAATAAAAGTAAGAAGTAAAATTCAACTTTTGTACTAAGATACATCCAATTGTTCTTATATGAAAAAAATATGTATGTATATATATATATATATAAGGAATGTGTTTAAGTATATTTAAAGGCCATTTTGAAATTACGTTATGCTAACATCATGACAATATTTATAAATATATTTGTATGTATTTACTGACTTTTCACAGGAATGTATATCAAAATACATTAATATAAATACAGTAGCAAATAGGCCTAATGGTTAAGGTGCTAGACTCGCAATCTGAGGGTCGTGGGTTATTAATATGACGGTCATTCCACTATTCGTTGATAAAAGAGTAGCTCAAGAGTTGTTGGAGGGTGGTATTGACTAGCTATCTTCCCTCTAGTCTCTAACTGTTAAATGAGAAACGGCAGATAGTCCTTATGCAGCTCTGTGCGACATTCAAGACGATAATAACGTATTATATCAATTTCACATTATATTTTACGCTTATACAAGTGCATCAGCGTAAGTATGTCCTTGCAAATGTGGGGAGGGGCGAAGGTCCGGACAAACTTAAAAATTGCCGAGAAGGGGGAATAAATGTAATTGGCCCAGTTAATTTTTATTGACGGGGGGGGGGGGCATCTTTTGTAACTACGCTACTCTACAAGTGTTTTCGAATATATTGATAAACGCACAGTGTATATAAATTTTATCAGGTTACAATTATAACAGTTATGACCAAGGAGTAAAATGTCTTACTGTCTAAAACTTTATGAAAACGGGAACAAAGAAGCAGAGGAAAGCCACTGTTTGCATATACCAGAATAACTGCTCACTTCTCCATATTTCAAAGTTTTTATTTCAATGGGGGGGGGGACACTTCCTATTTTGAAACAGTTGTCAGTAAGAAAACTAGTAAAACACATGGGTGAGCAGATCAGGCCTGTTTTTTGGGTCGAAGTGGCAAGTCAAGTACTACAATCTACATGTTCAAATGACGTCATCAAAATGGCCGACATACGCGTTCTTGGTATTTCGTTTCAGTGATAAGTGTTTATTAAATCACACTTAAACACCTTTTCAGATTTTTTTTAAACTAAATACACCATAGGAGTATGATAGAGCCACCTTTGAACATTTAGGGTTAAGTGTTCAGCCTAATTTACATATGATCACGTGACTATCGTAATTTTCTTGACACAATAAGGTGCAAAATCTTAAATGCTGCGACCTTTAAAACGAAATTGTTGAAAGTTAGGTTTCAGCATTTACTAGATACTGACTTGCATACTGATTAACTTCATCCCATATTTAGAAACAAGATTTCTTGATAGAGGGCACTTTTCAAAATGGCAGCCATAATAGCTTACAACAATCGGTAGTTGTAGTTGACGTAGTTAAACTTTCGTTTTCAGCTGGCGTGTATATATATATATATATATATATATATAT
>NW_013666790.1:10305-18280 GCF_000517525.1 Limulus polyphemus
AACGTAAGACGACGACACTAATAAGTACTACTAACTAACGTACGTTAGGTTAGTTAGTTAGTACGTAGTTAAACTTTACGTTTTACTAGTCGTCGTGTATATATATATATATATATATATATATATATATTTGTCCAAAAAATTACATTTTTACAAATTTGGCAAACTGTATCGCATTTGTGTTTGCAGAATTATAAAAATGTAAGCACTTTCATTATTCCATGTTACCATTGTCACTTTTGCTGTCTATAATGATGGTCATCTTCCCTTGAACTTTCCAGAGGTTTGCTTCACTGAAAATTCCCCATTGGAAAATGCATCCACTACTGTCTCTGGCAGTAAGGTGAGCATCTCAATAACATATAGTGTCCCCCATCGGGCGTAGTTCTCCTGATTTGCCAGGAATACGTATTGCAAATGTTGGCAAGTAATATTTGCATAGCCATCAGGAAGTTGATCCAGAATGCAAATATAGTTGATTGCTGTCGACCTCAGAGTATGAACTCTTTTAAGAGTGAGATTAGCTTATGTTCTATCGTAGCTGTAAGGGCATAGATACTCTGTGATGAGACACAGTTATTCTCTCAGAATGTCTTCTGTACATCGCAAAGATGATTGACAACGTCTATGAACCCGTCACTTAGATACCATTCAACTTCCAACCATTTCAAGAAATTTTAGTAATTAACATCTCCATGTATTGATAGCGTCTATCAACTCGTCACTCAGATGGGGTTCATCTTTCAACCATTTCAAAAAGTTAGTAATGAAGATCTGCATGAGAGCCTCAAATACCAATGTAAGTCCTACTGTGATGTGGTGAAATTGCTTTCCTGACAGCATACTCTCAACTGTGGTTGGTGTACATACATTTTAAATCTGCTAGCGTATCTTTCAATCCAGATGTTTCCAATGCTGACAATAAAAGTTGATAAGGTATGATAATCCTCCTACATATATAACCAGAGAAGGAAATTCCCCTACACGGCTCCATTTGAGCAACAGTATACTGTGTAAAGTTGCTGCTCAAATGTATGGACATGGCAGTCTCGGCCATACTTCTCTGCTAAATCTTTACCTCACTTCAGTGTGGTATACACTGTTCTTATATCAGATGGCGGTGCCTCTGTGATAGGAGGGTATGTGGCAACTGTCAATGTATAAATATCGCATGAAGCCACCTTGACATTGAAACCGGTCCAGAAAAGGATTATTTGATTATGTGCGTTGTAAACTCTTTCTGGAACTGGTAGTGTTCCTCCTAGTACCTGGTGGAGCAAAACCCAAGTAAGGTCTTTCACACAGTAAAATGCTTAAAATTTTTCAAGCTGCTCGGTTAGAACCTGAAGTTTGTCAGATATTGTATTCGGTTCTGAACTAAGTTTTGTTAAGGTCTTCAGAAATGAACTATCCTTGCATTTGAGGGTCTTGCAGTTTAGAGTACGGGGCTGCCGATCTGCTAGGGGTTGTTCCTAAAATATGACTCTGGTCATAGAGTGGTATGTATTTTTCCTATTAACAGTTTCAACAATGATATCCGCATTGTCAACACCCTCTTAAATCAGAGCACCTCCTGTCATCCTCCAAACAAGATCCGGTGGTCCATAGATTCCGTCATCTGCTCGTAATATCTGATCTTCTGCAGCAGCTGTTTGAAATATTCAGGCTTCATCATAGCCAGCACACATCCAGTATGAATTTAGAGTGTCGATAAGGTTCTGCTACTATATTCTTGTTGTAATTGCGCCATGAGGCCAACATTGAATGGTATTATATCCTGCATTTTACCGTGGCGACTGCAGTAGATAAGGTACTCTGCTATTGAAATATATCTACGCCTGGTGTCCTTTATTGACTAGTAATCATAGTCTGATGAATAAAAGGCTTGTTTGTATAAAAAACCACTGAATATCTTTCTGAAGCGAGTCTGGGACAAAGGTAATTGATGCATCGAGCTCAGTGTCTTGAGCATTTGGGTACTTGGTCGCAGCTTTTATCTGTTCTACATCTCTATGGAGTATGCTGATAGCGTTGTGAAGTATTTCATTCTCATTATCACAACCATTCTCATCCTCAATCAGCTCTGGGTCAATATTAGATTTTAATAATCCCTGCATTTGTTTTGCAGCAAATGTGCTACCGAAATTCTCCTTGAACAGACTATATCTGGCAATCCTTTCTGACAATAAAACGATATCTTGTCACCAAATATTTTGTTCAACTTTTCCTTGACGAAAAATGATCTGGTTAGTTTGCCAGTGTCAGGATCCACGTTCATATTGACCAGATATTCCTTTTAGTGCATACATATTTCAGGAAGAACCACTATTCCATCATCCACCTTCTCCTTAAAGTCTGAGTAAACAATCGTTGATGCTTTATCGTAGATAGATTCGGTTATATTTTTCATCGCTTTCGCTTATAAGCATCATTATGTCTCTGAGATTTGTAGGTTTGATAGCACAATCTGTGGCATTTTGCATTCTTTACAAATATATCATTTTTATAAGTGGGCCTTTGGGCAACAAGCTCATTTCCTCTAGTTGTTGCAGCATACAGGACTTTTTCACGACAATCTGCCGGTCTCATATTCAGCTTTGAGAGAGTTATTCTTTTCATTTTCTGGTTTTCAACAAAGGAAACAGCGTTCATCCCAGGAAAAAGATGACGTGTCTTCTTTCGATAAACGTCTGACTGCTTTGGGTAGATTATCATAAGAAGAAACACTTCTAGATTATGTTTTTGTGTCTGCTGGGCATTTCTGCAAGTCAGTGTACTGAGATTTGCAGGGAAAATAAAGCTGAATCTGGGATAGTTCAGGTGTCTCACGAAGCAAGAGTACTATTTCAGCAACTTCTTGTTGCTGTTCCTCACAGGATTTTGAAACGCTAGCTAATCCTTTTGGTGTAATCGTGAATGTTTTTTCCTTGACAGATTAAGGTCACTTTTTGCCTTTGCAAATGATACAATTGTTAGTGTTCATGACATTGATACTGTCTATACTTGTAGTTGGCTCTGTAATAATTGTAAATATGTTAGGCTACATTTATTAACTACTAATATAATCAATAAATATGTTTTTGTACAAAGTAAAACATGCAATAATTGCTATAACAAAGGCAAAGGAAATGCTAGTCGTATGACTGTAAGTAAATGAATTACCAAATCTTTTCAAAAATACACTCTGTAAGTTTGATTTACCGATTGGCGCACTTAGACGTCACTTGAAATAAAGCCTGACAACATTTAAGTCAATTATTTTACAACATTTATTCACAAATGAACATTCTTGATTCATAAATAGCCATTCAAGGTACATTTGCGGACATTTGATAAGCGCCCTCTGGCGCCCCTCTAGTCTTAATGGTCGAATATTGTTATAAGATAACCCACTTTAGTATTTTTAACTTATAAATTAAATAATGCCCCCCCCCCCAGTGGCACAGCGGTATGTCTGCGGACTTACAACTCTAGAATCCGGGTTTCGATACCCGTGGTGGGCAGAGCACAGATAGCCCATTGTGTAGCTTTGTGCTTAATTACAAATAAATAAATAAATGAATGAAAAAATGTTCATATAACCATTTACTGAAACAGAATATCCAAATAATAAAATAGCAGCCATTTTGATAACGTCATTTGAGCATGTTCCCTAAAGGGATTCTGGATAATTTGGGTTTGTGATGTGGGCAGGACCCATACTTTCCAAAAATAAAAAAATTAACTTGTTGTAGTTGACTTGCCGCCTCGACCATTTTTAGAGCACTTTTGTACCGCTGAAACTCGCTGAGTCGAAATGCAGTATCGTTTGCTATAAGAATCATGATGCGTGTATTCTATAATGTATTTCGAATGACACTTTAAATTTGAAACACTTCTGTCACTCTAGCCTACTCAAAACTTCAAAGAAAAATAGCACTTTTTATTTTAAACACTGCATTTTATATCTAGTTCCTTAGGGATTTTCAAGAATTAGAAGATTGTACAATAATTATGTTCCAACAACACATTGTTAGTCGTATCCATTGTCGACGACTCGTTTCTCTCAATCTAGAGCTTTTCATTCTGGCTGGTATACAACGAACACAGTAGTGGTTGTAACAATAGTTATATAATCCATTTGTTGCAACAACAGTTTTTATTATGTGAGTGCCCTTTTTCAAGCTAGCGAAGCAAGATTATAATTAATATACTTGTCATTAGACATTAGACAATAGAACAATTCTTGAAAATCACTAAGGGACCTAATATAGAATACAGCGTTAAAAATAAAATAGACCTAATATTAATGTTTAATGACTACTAAATTGATTATAAGTATACTTCGCCAGTTTCAAAAAGGCGTTCAGTCCATAACACTTCTATTGTTGTGGTAACAATTCTCATTTGCACACTTACAAAAGTGTTAATTTTACTCTTATTTTCTGGTTTATTTCTTCTAAAAAGAGAGAATTAAAAAGGACGGTTTTGGAGAATTTCGAATTTATTTGTTTATCTCCTCTTATTAAGTTACGAAACAGAAAGGCATTGTCTTAACGCTTTATCTTTGAGAAAATCTATTGATGCATTTTTTTCAATTTTGATAGTTCAGTAACGTTTACCTCACGATTTGTAATCTGTGACTTCAGGCCTACATTTGTGTACTATTTGTTTAGCGGAAGAATATGACAAGTTTGGTTCAACTATCTTGACGCAATGGTGTTTTTGAACACATAAACATATACAACTGCTTTTCTTACTATCATTTGATCCTTGGAATGGAATTTAATTAAACACCAAGGTTTTGTCAGCTGTCTGAGGGGAAATAAGTGTACTAGGAAGAACATGAACAGCCCCTGTATAGTCTTGAAATGCAATATGTCTGCGGTAGTTAGTTGTTTTAGCACAGCTACCATACTGTGTCTCGTGCACTAACGCGTTATGCCTGGATAAGATAGAAAGGAAGGGAGTTCACGTTTACTTAGAAACCTAAACCACTGTTTCGACAAATAAGTTCAAAGACTGTGGTATAATGTATCATAGCGAAAAAAACTTGTTAGTGTTTGAAGTTGTTGCTAGCTTTGGAGGCAAAATAAAATAATTTTAAGCATCATTCAGGAAATTAATTAAGGAATTTATGGATTTGATGCTTAATTAAAACTTTACTCTTAACTAATTACTAATTACACTTTAACTTAACTTTATAACTAGTTATACTTTACACTCTAACTTAAGTTTATAAGTAAATTTAAACTTTACATTTTAACTTACCTATATTACTAATTAAGCGTTTTAAACTTAACTTTAGAGCTAATTACACATTACACCCTAACTTAAGTTTATAACTAAATTTAAACTTTACATTTTAAATTACCTATATAACTAATTAAGCGTTTTAAACTTAACTTTAGAGCTAATTACACATTACACCCTAACTTAAGTTTATAACTAAATTTAAACTTTACATTTTAAATTACCTATATAACTAATTAAGCGTTTTAAACTTAACTTTAGAGCTAATTAAACTTTATACTTTAGCTTAATTTTATAAATAATCAAACTTTACACATGAACTTTACTTTGTACCTAATTAAATCTTTACACTTTCACGTTCTTACATACATGTTCCTAATGTTAAATTTAACGACTGTCTGCTCTTTGTTTACTCTCCAGCGGAAATGTAAAACTTATAAAAGTATAACTTTAAAACTTACGAGTAAAGGCAAAGAAGAATATGCTATACATATATATTTTTAATACAGTGCATTATATGAGTTACGGTTTCTAGAGGGACATTATATGAGCAATCCCGTTGTTTTGCACTGAGAAGGCTCAGAATATACAGAGTGGGCCGAAAAAATTAACACATCTTTCGAATGCACACATGACTATAATTAATAAACCTACAAGCCAGCAAAATATCTTTATTAATATTCCATACAACAAATTAACTGTACATATACTGTTGTATCATTTCAGATGTTCAAACCGAGCTTTACCAGTATTCAAACAATCATGACATCTATGACGGAGTGCCTGACATGCTGTTACATAATTTTCAACTCTGATTCGATGTAAAGTATTTGTGATCCATTGCCTTAATTCGTCAGTGGTTTTGGGTTTATTTTTAGACATCCTCCATTATTAACTGAAATAAAAATAAAATATTACGATCGATATACAGAAGTTGCATAAGTTAAATGATGGGTACATTTCTTTGGGTCACCCTTTATAATATTCAGTGAACCATATATGTTTCTTAGTCCGTTGTTTAGCTTTATTCAGTGACCACGAAACAGTTTTTTAAGCTTAACTTGATGATAAGGAAATCCTGGTATAATATCTTAAATTTTAAATGAGAATTGTATTTGGTTGATCAAAAATAGCGACAAAAACAAAGCAGTAATAACGTTTATAGAATGAAGAAGAATTTTTGAAGATAAAATCAAGTTTCTAACTGGTTTTGATAAACCTGTAAACATTATAGTAGTTATGAGCAGTTAAATACAACACATGACATTATCATTATCAGGATTCGACTCCCATTGTCATGATTAACGAGTTTTCCTATGTCGTGTTTTGGATCCTTTGTTCTGCTTAGTTAAAGGCAAGAATGTGATAGGAAATCTGATATTAGCTTGCATTAAGTTAAAACCCTCAGGATAGTTCACTTCTCATTGAACTTTTTATCTACTTACGTGGCAGTTATATATAAAAAAAAAAAAGACGTCCGGCTCTTTTTCGCGCGTTGTATCCTTATTCTTCACATTTTGGAAATAAACTACGAATGCCAAAAAAAAAAGAGAAAAACGCGTATAACAAAGTTAGAATTTTACTAAGGAAGCGACACTTTAAACCTGATTAATTTAAAACCCATTCCAGTAGTTTTAATTGGTCGATCGATGTTTTAACCATCGAAATGATTGAGATATACGTAAAGTAAGTAAATGTTTTTGTTATTTTTCCCTTTCCACGACGACATGTCATCCTTATAATATCTAATGATGATTTGATTCGTTTGGAATCTATGTATCGTTATTTGATTTATCTTGCTTCTTGACATTCACATTCCTCATTTTATGGAATTGCTACACTGATAGAATGCTTTTCGATCTTTTTTTTTTCCACCCTTTTATAATTCTGCACATGGACGTTTTCGTCATAGATTCTATTTTGGAACTACAGAAAATTAGAAATCACTCCAATTTTTTCTGTGAGATGTCTATAAAGAGAATGGTTTGTTCCGTAAGATCGTCTGTAAAGAGAATGGTTTGTTCTGTAAGATCGTCTTTAAAGAGAATAGTTTGTTCCGTAAAGTCGTCTTTAAAGAGAATGGTTTGTTCCGTAAAATCGTCTGTAAAGAGAATGGTTTGTTCCGTAAGATCGTCTTTAAAGAGAATGGTTTGTTCCGTAAGATCGTCTATATTCTCTTTAAAGACGATCTTACGGAACAAACCATTCTCTTTAGTTTGTTCCGTAAGATCGTCAATAAAGAGAATGGTTTGTTCTGTAAGATCGTCTGTAAAGAGAATGGTTTGTTCCGTAAGATCGTCTATAAAGAGAATGGTTTGTTCCGTAGGATCGTCTATAAAGAGTATAGTTTGTTCTGTAAGATCGTCCTGAAAGAGAATGGTTTGTTCCGTAAGATCGTCTTTAAAGAGAATGGTTTGTTCCGTAAGATCGTCTATAAAGAGAATGGTTTGTTCCGTAAGATCGTCTATAAGGAGAATGGTTTGTTCTGTAAGATCGTCCTTAAAGAGAATGGTTTGTTCCGTAAGATCGTCCATAAAGAGAATAGTTTGTTCTGTAAGATCGTCCTGAAAGAGAATGGTTTGTTCCGTAAGATCGTCTATAAAGAGAATAGTTTGTTCTGTAAGATCGTCCTTAAAGAGAATGGTTTGTTCCGTAAGATCGTCTATAAAGAGAATAGTTTGTTCTGTAAGATTGTCCTGAAAGAGAACAGTTTGTTCTGTAAGATCGTCCTGAAAGAGAATGG
>NW_013666790.1:19280-30029 GCF_000517525.1 Limulus polyphemus
CTATAAAGAGAATAGTTTGTTCTGTAAGATTGTCCTGAAAGAGAACAGTTTGTTCTGTAAGATCGTCCTGAAAGAGAATGGTTTGTTCCGTAAGATCGTCTATAAAGAGAATGGTTTGTTCTGTAAGATCGTCCTTAAAGCTAATCAACACCACCCACAGCCGACTCGTAGGCTACTCTAATCGAATAGACGATATCATACATCAAACCATTTCTGTAAAGTCAATCTTACAGAACAAACCATTCTCTGTAAAGATAAACCTACAGGACAATCCAATCTATTTAAAGATAATGTTATATTCTGTAGGGTCGTCTTTAAAAATAATGGTTTAATTCGTAAGATTGTCTTAAAAAGAGAATTGTTGTTAATTTCGTAGAAATGTTTGAGTGAAATATAACAAAGAACAGTTAATTATCGTTTGTATTTGTATAAAATCCTCAAGTAGTAGTTTAACGGATTACAGAATTCCCAATGAGAAAATAATAGCGTCCGCTATTGTGAGAAGGTACTTTAGTAAACCTAACCTCACATCAAGCAAATTGTCATTTTGAAGTTATGTATTTTATTACCATCAGACAAGTTTTAGTACTTTGTACGCCATAAGTTATCATACAACTTATTCGTTTTCACTGATCTTAGGTCAGCAATATTTAAATCTGTTTTGGAAATATCGAACAGCGTGATATGTTATTAAAAACATGATAATCTGTCATTTTTTATCCTTTGCTCACACTAATCTTGCGTGTCAAAATTTTAAAGGTTTCGTATAAAAATATTATATGACGGCTTTATAGATATCATTAATAATGTGGCAGCATTTAAGGAACACCTCTGTCTTAGTGATTTTAAACAACCCGGTCTTACTAGAGCTAAATAACTCAGTTTTCCTGAGTTTTAGTATCTCAGTCTACTGGATTTGAGCTGGTCGATCTAACTGGATTTCAACTATTCGGTTTTACTGCATTTAAACTGACATAATGACGTTACATTTAATTTGATTCCTTTTAAATTTTCAAATCTATATTTTCATGTTTTAACTCAGAAAGCATGAATAAAATATATGTTTAACGTTCCCGGGACCTTTCTTTTCATGTATCCAGGCTGTGTTTTTGTTGTTTTTTTATGCGTATAATCCATTGCTCACTGACAGACATGAAAGATTAGATAATAGTCACCGTTCTATTTAAATATAAGAATCGTTCTATGACTGCACACACTTTCCGACATCATGTACATAACCCACAACTTATCAAACATTGACTAGCACAACTGTGTTCTTGTTACGACCTTAATCATTTTCAAAAACCAATATTAAATACAAAAGCACAAATTTTGCTTTGATTAAGTGACCTTGATATCACGCAGGACTAGAAGAACAGAAAATGGTGCATGATACGAGATTTAATCCAAATTTGATAAACTACAGGAAAACACAAGAATACATAGATAACATTGTCACGTAATTTCAGTTTAATAATTGTTACATATATGTACGGTAGTGGCAATGCAGTAGTGCATTTTCAACAAAATATTTTGTACAATAGCATACAATAAATGTGTTCATTCTTTAAGTCCGGCTACATATTAAATATTCAAAATCCTAAACTCAAAAACAAAGTTGTGGTATCACACTTTCTCGGGTGTGAAATACTGATACAGAAACTAGACCCAGAATAAGTGATTTTACACCCATGATAGAATCATGAAATTCTAAATAACAATATTTTTAAGAAGTCAGACTCCATACAAGTAAGTTTAATTGTAAATATATATACATTTTGAAGATTTACTGTTCTCTAAAACGAATATGTGCATAACATTTTATAGCTATAAAATTTTTTATCTTGGTGAAAGTAATATTCTTAACAATTGTTTATTTTCAAATACTTCTTAAGCGATTTTGTATTTTATTTATAAATCCACATCTTTACATAAACAACTGAAGTGTGAACTATTATTTGATCTACGTTTACATCTTTAATATGTTGGAATCACACCCCAAAAACAACAATTTTTCTTAGGATGTACTTTATAGGAGAAACTAAAAACATGTTTCTTCTTCATTATGTGAATCACTGTTTTGTCACAGAAGTCGTTGTAATCTTTGAATATAACTAAAAGCTACCTACAGCTAGAAGAAGTTACAAAGCAAGTGCATCTTTAAAAAAAAATACGCATAAAAATTAAAACCGAAAAATTAATAAAAATACGGAATAAGTAACTTGTTCGTAGTAACTGAAATCCTGCTATTTCTCCTTATTTCGCTTCTAAGGCTGATTGACAATCATATATGAAATCCGAATAACGATGTGGCGACTCAACTCTTGCTAACCTCTTATTTCAATCTTCAGTTCTGTGTTACACTTCACCCTTCACATCACATGATTTTACTCTAGTTTCTCGTAAACTACGCTTTACATTATCTTCCCACGGCTCCACTTCATTATAGTTTTCAGTGAAAAATAAGTTATAATTATTCTATTAGAATAAAATTCCATAGCACAACCAACTTACGTGTTCCTTAACTGGCAACATGGATAAAAAAGTATTTCACGGGTGACGACAGGCTTTCTCCAGTATCGGCGAATTTTACAGTCGGAGGAATAACAGTGCAATTTAAGGTTGCGGGTAGGAGTAGCAACTCGAGTTTAAAAACTCTTGGCTGATACAGTATACCCGAGCGACCGGTCCTAGAACTAAATGAATCAAGATTGGTGGAAAAACTGCACATTTTCCTTCTATAAATAGGAGAAATTCTTGATGGATTTTTAATATTTCCATTTATGTAATTTGTTTAGAGGTTGTAAGGCCTAAGTCACCAGACTCATGGGTAATACTTGTTGAAAAATCAAGCTTATTTATGTTTTTTTATTATTTTGAAATATTACTATTAATTTATCCCTTACGAATTTCATGCCAATGGTGTATACAAAAGTAGACGACATATTGGAGTTTGTCTGCCAAAAGTCACTACTCATGGAGTTTTCGTTAGCTGGGATGGACAATGACAGTCAAAAGTTTATCTTAAATGCTGTTTGTATACTCAGTATAAAAACTTAAATCTTACGATCTTGGTTTCCAGTATTTCTTCAGGTTTCGACATGGAGAGCCACAACATTAATGATTATTATACTATGTAAAATAACACTTAGAAACAAATATACAGTTCAAAACAATGGTTGAGGTGCTGTTCAGCCTGGTGGGCTTTTCGTAGAAGTGTATAATATTTGGGAAGTTAACATATAGTTCAACAGTGTTGTGGAGAGGGTGCTTAGTTTGTTAGTTTAGAGAACCTGTGTGCTTTTGATTTAGGCCTATAATGAATCAATATGTTCTCACCCTAACAGGACAGCCATTATTAACAAATTCAACCTCTCCCACTTATAAGATATCTAGATGTCAAACCATATCGTTATTATTGTTTCTTATTGTTTAAAAAAATGAAAAATTACTTAAGTATTACGTTACATAACTGTCTATTCCTATTGTTTAAATTTTTCTTAAGTCACATTTTTAGAATTGCTGATAATGCTGATTCGGCGTTTTCCATTTAATTGTTGCCAATCAGATTCGAACAACACTTAAAACAGACAATTTCAGTATTTTTCGTGGAGAATAATGTTTCAATTGTCATTCACTTATAATGTATAGTTAAACAATCTGTCCACGTTTAGGATCATATATATATATATACATATATATATATATATAATCCACAAGTCTTTCTCATGTGAAATATATATATCTATATAAATAGCTATATCAATCAATATCTTAGTCATCTGGTTAGAACTTCTTATCGCATACTTACTGATGTTTTTCCGTCCAACATTAAAAGAAAATAAGATTAATTTTGCACCATTAGCTAAAGAATGTCCTAAAAGAAAATCTACTTCGAAAAACAATAAATAAATAACCTTAGCGTTGATACTAGTTACCGTTGAATTGCTTTGATTTTTCCAAGTAGATTTTCCTAATGTTTCTTTTCATTTCTTTTTTTTTCTACTACAGATTTTAATGCAAGTGGAAAAATAACGTTACAATAGCTGAATATATTTAGTACATATATGTGTATTTCTTAACTTGGTCCGTGCGCGAATCAGCGGGTTAGCGTGCCCGTCTATGGGGTCGTAGGCTCGGTGTCTCGCGCTCGGTTACCACCGAAAAAAAAAATCGTTTTCTGCACATTGGAGCTCTGAGCAACTCAAATCTCAATATTCGATTAGGGCAGCCCAAGAACTGGCGATGGCTTGTGTTTACTAGCTTCTTTCTCTCTAGTTACCGCTCCAAAATTAGGAACGGCTAGCAGAATTCTTCATTTAATATACGTTTTATACTTGAATTCATTACTGTATATTCTAAAATTAATAATAAAAGCAACATAAAGAATCAGAAGCCAGATTTGAGTTCTTGTTAGTTTATATAAGAAAAGCAGAAAAAGTAAATATTTTGGCAGATCCAACAGTTACATACACATACAGGGAGAGAAGAAAAATATATACATTTCATAACCTTAATTGTGAAGCGGTTCGGCACTCTCATACGTAATCACTAGATGGCAGCAGCTGTTTGAAGTCATGCGTGCTCTATCAGCAGAAGGAGGTGCTGTAGTAAACCAATTAGAAACGTCAGTCAGTATATGCCCGTCAAGTGGCGGGTTTGTATTTTCTTCACACCACTACAGAGATGAACTTTCGAGCTGTGGGATCTTTTTTTTTAGAATCCCTCACAACTCTGAAAATTCTTAACTTGTGATTGCAGTAATAGAAGTAACCTAGTGTAAACAATTCGTACAAGGCTTATTTAAAATACAAAACTAAAGTGTTTAGTTTATCCCACTCTTGACGTAATTTACTATTGCATTTCAACAGGGTGTATCAATATTCCATTATAAACACTAGAATATTCCTTGCTTCCGGTGAATGTGGACTGTTTTTTTCTATGGCGCCAATGATGTCGGTGCTTTCCAGACCAAAGCTTGGCTTCTCTATTGAGTCTTTAGTAGGTAAAAACGTCCAAGATTCACCACAAAATATCAGAGACGAAGACGCTTACACTTCGATGGATTTAGTAGGAACGTCATTCTATGATAGACCAGTATATTCTGCCGCAAAGTCCTTAGAAACCACGAACTCTTCAAGGACCTCCCCAGTTCGGGCTTACCCCATTCGGCCTGTGTGTTCTGTGGCCCGGGGCCCCGCAGTATCAGCTGAGGTTCCTGCTCTGTCGATTGGTGTCCATGTTAACCACGGCAGCGGTGTGCGGCCGATGGACTGTTTCAACGAAGATTCTTTTAACCCTTACCTTTATCATAGTGTTCCGTCATTGCAAACAGTATCCCCTTTCCAGATCCTAGGCCGAGATCCCTACCCTATTTATCCCTGGCTGTTAGCAAACCGACATCCAAGGTTCTTGCCCCACAGGATTCCAGGTAGGATCTTGACAATAGATCGTAAGTTTATGTTTTATTAAACAAGTCAAATCTGGCTTACTTTAAGCGCAGGTAGAAAAATGAAAATTGTGGAAATTTTGGTTATTAAATTAAAAATAAATAATTCATAATTCCAGAGAAATTTAAACAAAAATAACAGGTGTTTTGAAAGATAAAAATTTTCGCTTTTCTGTAAACACCTTTACGAACTACACCCCCTAGTGCGATTTAAAAGGAAGTTAAAAACATTATCGTTGAATCTGATTACTATGGCTTTACTGAAAATTCACTTTTTTATGAAAATTATTAGATAAACTTGAATAATTTTGAAATCATGATTTCATTGTTATAAATATTTGAAATATGGATTAGACTTATATTCATTTGAAGATATTCTGTTCATTAAATCTGGAATTGTAGGCCGAATACCATTTTTAAGATGATTATAACAAGTTCAAATTACTTAGGTTCATTTTATACTAAAATTGTAAATTATGAAAGAAAAACTTCTAAAGATGTTCGTTTGTCCTAAAAGGATTCGATGTTCAGCCTTCCCACGGTATAAGGAGAGGAAACCTGTCACTTGTGTTTAAATGATTCCATGATAGAAAAAAAAAATCTGGGTGTTATACAAATTGAAATACATGTGTGGACTTTCAAAAGAAAACTGCTGTAGTCTAACATTTGTTTTTTATCGAAAATTGTTGAGATTTTGAAAATGTCTTTGTTTGTAAGACTAAAACTCTTATTTCTAAACGGAAGAATTTCCATATCATGCATCATTGCTAAAAGTTTACGTAATGATATTACGGTAAGAACATACTTTGTGTTTACACTATAGTAGTATTTTTAAATGATATTACAGTAAGAACATACTTTGTGTTTACACTATAGTAGTATTTCTAAATGATATTACGGTAAGAACATACTTTGTGTTTACACTATAGTAGTATTTTTAAGTGATATTACGGTAAGAACATACTTTGTGTTTACACTATAGTAGTATTTTTAAATGATATTACGGTAAAAACATACTTTGTGTTTACACTATAGTAGTATTTTTAAATGATATTACGGTAAGAACATACTTTGTGTTTACACTATAGTAGTATTTTTAAGTGATATTACGGTAAAAACATACTTTGTGTTTACACTATAGTAGTATTTGTAAGTGATATTACGGTAAAAACATACTTTGTGTTTACACTATAGTAGTATTTGTAAGTGATATTACGGTAAAAACATACTTTGTGTTTACACTATAGTAGTATTTGTAAGTGATATTACGGTAAAAACATACTTTGTGTTTACACCATAGTAGTATTTTTAAATGATATTACCGTAAGAAAATTCTTAAGTATTTTGAAGGGTATTACAACGTCTTGTGAAGCTAACAAATTATTTGAAGAGACAAATTTGAGACTAGATAAAATTAGAGCCCATGAATCTCGTTATTGGTCCATAGTTTAGTTGAATTAAAGAACTACCTGTCAGGCAAAGTCATGGGCCCGAATTCCGTTAGGTCATTATTTTCACTTTTTTCAGAAGGATTGAAAACTTACTCCGAAACAGTCACTGGTGACCTTTTAATATCTAGGAATTATGTTTTAAAATGGTCCCTGTAATAAAATGTTTAAATAGTGAGGAACTCATAATTAAAAGTATATTTATGTAAAAAATATTTTTAGTTCTGAGTTTCTACTAATACGTAACAATACCTTATATTCTCAGGAATAGCTTTCTGTGAACACATGCAATAAAAACAACTATGCCTATTAACTTATACTGTTAATATATATATATATATATAATCAAAACTGTCTTAAAATCGTATACGAGTATGCTAAAATTCTTGTATTGAAGAACTGTCTGTTGTCCCGTTTTTTTTACAGATAACAAAAAAAGTAGCTGTTTCTGAAAATATCAAACTTGTCAGTTAATGCTCAATTCAAATTCTTTAATGTTTAATATCAAGAAAGTAAAATAGAATTTTATCTTATTATCTGATTTACTAGCTTTGTGCTTCAAAACATTTTGATCTGGAGTCAGTAAAAAAAAAAGACTTAAACCCATCACGTTCTCTGGAAAGGCCAGGTACTCAAACTCTGCTTTCGAAGCTGTGTACGGTCAATAGAGAGAGTGTCAAATATATAAACCTCGAGTTCGGTTCCTCTTGATTAGCCTGGTATTCAAACTGTGCTATCGAGACTGTGTACGGTCAGAAGAGAGAGAGGGAAATACGGAAACCTTTATCTCGGTTTCTCTTGATTAGCAAAGTACTCAAACTCTGCTGTAGAGGTTGTGTACGTCAGTAGAGAGAGAGAGAGAGTGAAACATATAAACCTCGGATTCGGTTTTTCTTGAGTAGACAAGAACTCAAACTCTGCTGTCGAAACTGTGTACGATCAGTAAAGAAAGCGAGAAACATAAACCTCGGGCTCAGTTTCTTTAGAAAAACAAGGTACTAAAATTCTAGGGTGTGACGGTCAGTGGAGAATGAGAAACATATATATATGTACCCCGGGTTCAGTTTCTCTTGAATAGTCAGGCATTCAAAGAAACTCTGCTGTCCAGGTTATCTATGATCATTAAAAATGAGAGACAGACAAACTCGATTGTTGATGTACACGTTCAGCAAATATAGATTTTACCCAAATTTCACTTAATTAGTCATATACCCTTCATAATGGCCCAATGGGAGTGAAATAATCGGTAAAGGGCAATTTAAATCCAGGCTTTTATGCTACAGCTGCCATTTTCAACTTATGGCACAGAAATATTTAATATTCAAGCATTTGTGTGGATAACCTTTTCAATGCTACTTTATATTATAATATTTTTTTCTTTACCTACTGAATATTAGGTGTGAAACCCTAAAGAATATAATTTTGCACATTACTTGCTCTTTAAACATGTGCTATGATATTCAGGCTGTGAAACTTAACCTAGAGTACATGTTGCCGAGGGAGATGCTCGCTGTATCTAGAGAGCCTAAACCTAACTATTTGTTGAAGATGTAGATTTTTTTTTTCAAAATTTCAGTGATTGTTGCCGTCAACAGGCAGTAAACAGAACTTAACCCTACCTCTCTGTTAAAGATGTAGGTGTTTTCAAATACTGTTCTATCCTTAAAGAGAACTTAAACCCACTTCTCGTTGAATATATATCTGTGTTTTAAAACCTTTATTAAATCTGGGGATAAAATAATAAAAACGATCATTGCATAAGATTCTCTCTTTATAATTATGTGTTCGTTTTTTTCTAACATACAAAATATTTGTACGTATGTTTGTTAAGTGTCGTTTAAATAGAGAGCACTGCTGGTCGAATAAACTGTTCGCGATTATGCAAATGGGTTGAAAGAGAGAGGTTCAAACACACGTTTCTGTTGAAAAGTGGATGGGTTTTAGTAAATAGCGTTATTAAAAGTTAATAGGCGACTACAGAAAAAGCAACCAGAACTTCTAAAATTCATACGTGTCTTTAAAAACCAACAATAAATACTTTTATAGGAATTATTAGCACTGATGAGCGGTTAAAAGAAACTAATAGTACTATTAGAACAGATGTGCAGAAACTAATAGTATCATTAGAACAGATGTGCAGAAACTAATAGTACTATTAGAACAGATGTGCAGAAACTGATAGTACCATTAGAACAGTTGAGCAGAAACTAATAGTACTATTAGAACAGATGTGCAAAAACTGATAGTACCATTAGAACAGTTGAGCAGAAACTAATAGTACTATTAGAACAGATGTGCAGAAACTGATAGTACCATTAGAACAGTTGAGCAGTTATTATAAAGCAATATAACGACTGAAACTGGTGTATGGTTGTTCTAAACCGAAAGTAGCATTAAGTTTCATTTCCATTATGGTTGTTATAAAGATAGAAGGAACTAACAGTGTTACTAAGATTATTATGAGTCCATAACTCTATTATGGTTGTTATAACGACAGAAGGAACTAACAGTGCTACTAAGATTATTATGAAACCATAGCTCCATTATGGTTGTTATAAGGACAGAAGGAACTAACAGTGCTACTAATATTATTATGAATCCATAGCTCTATTATGGTTGTTATAAAAACAGAAGGAACTAACAGTGCTACTGATATTATTATGAATCCATAGCTCTATTATGGTTGTTATAAGGACAGAAGGAACTAACAGTGCTACTAATATTATTATGAGTCCATAGCTCTATTATGGTTGTTATAAAAACAGAAGGAACTAACAGTGCTACAAAGATTATTATGAGTCCATAGCTCTATTATGGTTGTTATAAAAACAGAAGGAACTAACAGTGCTACTGATATTATTATGAGTCCATAGCTCTATTATGGTTGTTATAAAAACAGAAGGAACTAACAGCGCTACTAAGTTTGATGGTCTGGTTAAAGAAACCAATGACATTGCAATGACTAGTGGATAGACAGTAGGAGTCATCTTCGCTGTATCTTGGATATTAAGTGAAAATCAATATATTAGACGAAACACCGTTATACTAAGACTGAATGGAAACTAATTAAAATTATAAGTGCTATTAGGACTAAAATATAGTTAATGGGAACTAACACTGCTGCTGGGAATTGTGTGTAATTAGCTTGTTTAAAACTTCTGCTAAACAAACGGTATCTGTGCATAGTCTTCGTTAAATTTGAACTGATAGACTAGCTGGAAGGCAGCTAATCAACAGCGCCCATCGCTTTTGGTTTACTCCTGTTAGAGCGAATTGTAGGATTTGACCCTTACTCTTATAACTTAACTACGGTCTCAAAATGCGAACACATTTTTGCAATAACGAGATACGCACCCGTTTCGGACACACTGATCAAAGGATTAGGCCCGTCCAAACACATTCAGTTAGATGAAAACTGATGCACAGATAAGGGTAATGACTTGTTCTGCTAGAACTGAAGGTGGAAAGAAACAGCACTACCAAAACTGAGAGACAGCTAGTAGGAACAAACGGTCCTATTAAATCTGTTGGGTGATTTGTGGTACCCACAGCACTGTGAGGTATGACAGCTAGTAGGAACAAACGGTCCTATTAAATCTGTTGGGTGATTTGTGGTACCCACAGCACTGTGAGGTATGACAGCTAGTAGGAACAAACGGTCCTATTAAATCTGTTGGGTGATTTGTGGTACCTACAGCACTGCGAGGTGTGACAACTAGTAGGAACAAACGGTCCTATTAAATCTGTTGGGTGATTTGTGGTACCTACAGCACTGCGAGGTATGACAGCTAGTAGGAACAAACGGTCCTATTAAATCTGTTGGGTGATTTGTGGTACCTACAGCACTGCGAG
>NW_013666790.1:30686-54383 GCF_000517525.1 Limulus polyphemus
TGATTTGTGGTACGTACTGCACTGCGAGGTGTGACAGTTAGTAGGAATAACGGTTCTATTAAATCAGTAGAGTGATTTGTGGTACGTACTGCACTGCGAGGTGTGACAGTTAGTAGGAATAACGGTTCTATTAAATCAGTAGAGTGATTTGTGGTACGTACTGCACTGCGAGGTGTGACAGTTAGTAGGAATAATACTTCAGTGTATAAAATAACACTTTATATCTTCTTTCTTTAAATACTCGTGATCCCTAGCATTAGTAGAACAAACTCTGCTTTTCCCTGAGTAAAACAGGCAAAAACATTTTACCATAGCCAAAGCCCAAGGCTAGAGTCGCAACTGGATCTCATGGGGCTTGTAGAGCAAAATTACATGAGACTCTTAAGAACTGTTGTTAACTATAATAGAGTCTTTAAGAGGCCGAGGAAGGGTCTGACTTGAAGCCAATGGACTTTATCCAGCCATTAAGATAGGTAGTCTCGCCTGTCGCTCATAGAAATGTTATTTTAGTTCAAAAGAGTTGACATGGATGATTTATAGATTCTTGACAGAATTGCAATCCTCAGGTCAACCAACAGACTTATTTTAACTGTACTTTAATGCAAAGCAACTTAACTATCAGTTAGTTAATTAATAGTCAAACTGTATTATAAATCAGTATCAGAAACGTTTGAGACCGAGGAGACGACGTGTTTTTTTTTTCTATCTAATCCTGACGTCTCAGGTTTGACTTATCACTGTTGTTACTGCTAAAGGCCTTTAGAATGAAAAGTAGCATTCGCTTTCCATGCTCAAGTGAAGGCTATGTTGGTTTTCAACGCGTTAAGCTCTGATTTTACTTTTTCAAGTGTCAAACTTTTTCCCAGTACTTATCGAGTAATCCTTCCGATTACGCAGGCATCGTCGGGAACTGCGAAGCTTTATTCCCCTACCAACATCATCACGAAACTTCAGAGAAGAAACGTTTTCGTTTCCTTTCTTCTTCTTTTGCTTTAACGATTTTGGTATTCTGGTACAGCTATGATCAGGTCATTTCAAGTAATTTGCTCATCCTCTTTCCGATTTTTTCCGCTGCTTACGGCAATATTTGGATAGATATATGTTCAGTTGACGAATTGTTACGAAATGAGTAATGTGCCGATGACTTTATTTTTTTCGGCGATGTTTATTTGGTTAGCCGCTCTTTTATTGTGCGGTTTTGACATGTAGTGGTCTTCTTATGTTCTGTGGTATGTAATTATCGTTAAAAACATTTGACAACTGCACAGTCTGTTTACCCGTTGTTTGTGGTCAACGAAAAAGGTTTTACTGAGTTTCTTAAAGAGAATGATAAAATAACTTTTATCTGTTGTTCAGCGATAGTTCAAATCATGAATACTGTCTTAATTTGAAATATAACTGTAAAACCAATCAAATTTAATCAAACTCCGGTTTAACAAAGCATTGTTTCTAACTGGTCTAGAGTTTGATGCTTTCCCATAATAAATTCATCACTTCCATAATGAATCATCAAGGGCGGTTTAACCTCAAATTACCGACTTGTTTCTATACAGTTCACTACTGGTGAGGGTCAACATATTGAACAGTTTCATGTTTTTGTTTGTATAAAGAAATGACCAAAAGATTAAGCGCAATCGTTCATTTTCTATGTAAAATACATAGGGGACTCCAACAGTAAAATTTTATGGTATTTTTCTACATTGCTTTCAACGACTTGTATACTATTAGGGCACCTTCTACAAACAAAGTCTCGTGCTCATAAGCATGTAGTACTTTAATAGTTTAGGGAAGTGTGTTTAAAACTCACATGGACTCTATTAAAAATTCTAGGTTTAAAAGGGGAACTGATATATTTAACATCCCGAGTTTCTTTCTGTATCAAAATCAGTACATGTCTGATTGACGAACAGATGAAAAAAATACAAGAAATTCACAATGGCGTTTAAGAAGAAAAGTAATTTACTCTTCAAAATGGCTTATTGATGAAGCAGAAACTCTCACGACATAATCGCACACCATCATAATTAACTAGGAAATATCTTGTATCAAACTGAAACATCATTCGACCAAACTACTAAGCAAGCTCTTGAGTCAAACTGTGGAATTCATCAGTCACATTTCTAGTCATAGAAATTCTTGAGTCAAAGTACTAGTCAGCAAATCACTTGAGTCGTGCTGTGACACCCACAGTCAAACAATACTTAAAGAAATTGTTAAAGAAAAAATGTGACATTTATCAGTCAGTTGACTAACTAAGGTACATTATTAATTGTCGAGGAACTAAATAGAGAAATCCTCTAGTCAAACGAATACAATCTTTAATGCGACTACTAATCAGAGAAACTTTTATGCCCGAGACTGAAACCACAACAAAATGCTTCAATATTATGAGAAAATTGTAGATGAGAACGAAATCAGCATTAGTAGTAGTTACCGTAGTAATCAATGAAACTTTTAGGTTTGACTGGATATGCGATTAATCATGAAAACTACAGAGAAGACTGAAATCACCAACGGTTCCACCATAGTAGTCAGAAAAATTCTCTCACCCAACTGAAACCTCTAACAGTGCTTTCACTAGCCATAGAAACTCTAGATTCTGATTGAATCTAAAATAAAGGTGCTTAATGATTCCGAATGTCTATCGAGCTAAATTAAAAACAAAATAAGTTGTTCGTTTAGTCAGAAAAACGTTTAGGCCAAGCTGAAACAACCAACAATACTATTATCACATTCTGTGGAGTGAGAAGTTGAGAACAACTAATATTTCATCTACATTGTTGATAAAATCTCTGTAAGAAGTAGTCTTATAATTATAGTTCAACAATAAGATAATCAAAAACAAGATGACTTTGTAAAGTGGATCCAGGATGTCAGCAATACAAGATTCAGTTAGAGATAAACCTAAGTAGTCGTTACATAACCACCTGCACTGATGTCATGCTATCTGCATTGACTTAGCCTATAATAATGTTTTACAACAAATGTTTAAATGTTATTTCTATACCATAGATTTATTTACAAAGTGTGTGCTTATTTATTTATATTTGAAATTTAAATATGTAAATTCATAGGTCGATATGATTTTAAATGTTTGATATTTCAAGAACATCATTTGTGTGATGGCTCCAAATTTACCTTTACTTACTTTGAATGAATATTATTAAGTGTATGGGCTTTTCGCTATTCCCTCAGGAAACCATCGAATTCAGGATGTTAGTAAGGAACCCTTGAATAAAACTATAGTTTGAAGACCAGACCGAACAGAGGGAGTAGTTTTATGAATAGTATACACATGTGCTTATGAAATCTCATCTTGTAATTCTGCTCCGCCTACAATGAAATGATTATTTCATGAAAGCCCACAAATGCTAAGGCGAAGTAGATAATCGGAGCCAATGAGACGTCACTCTCTTCCACGTTCTGTTCCCTCTAGTCAACAGGCGTATATGTCGCACGCACTGATGACAGCTTGTAATCTCATTGGATCCCTAGTCTCCCTCAAGGTAGCAGACGCTAGAGGCAGTTACTCATAGCGACAGATTATATATGCAGCGTAGCTGTTGAAATAGAAAACCTAACTTTCTCATGACTTCCTGCACTAGTTCTCCACAAAAACAGTCATGAAGCAATGCCATTCTAGGTAAATACACAAAATGGGGTATATATATGATCTCCTTGGTTATTATCGTCACTATATTCATCACTTATATTTGTGACTTTGTCATGTAGTGAAAGTTAAGCCTGTATGATATTCGATTTTTACAATTACAAAAACTACCTAACAGTCACATACAGTTATATATATTTATGTGTGACCAGTCACTTTGATTTAGAAACCTGGCGACTGGGTCTTAGACTTTGCACTTCTTACTGGTGATGAATTTTTTTTTTGCAACTGAATTTGTTTACAAACCATTACAGTTATTCTTGGCTCTTGACGTTTGAGGCTTCAATAGACATTTATTTTCCTATGTTATTGTTTTTAAATCTTTTTATTTCAGTGGCATTGCATTTGTCTATATTATGACTCTTATGTATACAAAGTTTCACAAAATATCCAACAAATCATAGAGTAGGACTGAATGATATGTACAACATTCATTGTGTGCATTTAACCCCAGAATTATTAATAAGGCCTAGATCATATCTAATTTCTAAGCACACTTCTCTGAACTATTTATGGACCAAATTGCTTTAGCTCTGTGACTTGGTTGGTTACAGCGCCCCAAACAATATACTAGTCATCAACAAATGTAAGTAAAAAGACCATCAATATTGCAATTAATCCTGCTAATTGTCACTAGGTTTCCGTATTTGACAAATAATTTAATGGTTTTTACTAAATTTGTTTAGTCAGTTCTTTATATTGAGTGTTGTAACAGGGCATAACATTTTTCAATATGATGCAGTATATAGACCCAACAGCTGCGATCAGTATACAAACACGTCGAAATCTAAAATATAAAAATAAGCTAGTACATTTGTGGGTTAAGGATTACAATTCCCTCTTTTTCAAAACTTTTACCATGCACAAAAACAAGCCTGTAAATTTGTGGGTTTGGGATTACGATTCCCTCTTTTTCAAAACTTTTACCACGCGCAAAAATAAGCCAGTAACTTTGTGGGTTAGGGATTACAATTCTCTCTTTTTTCAAAACTTTTACCACGCGCAAAAATAAAGCCAGTAACTTTGAGGGTTAGGGATTATAATTCTCTCTTTGTCAAAACTTTTACCACACACAACAAATGTAAGCTATCCAACCTTGTAGGTGGGAAGTTTATAAACTTATTATCACTTATAACATTGTCTCACATCTTTCTGTTTCACTATATTGTTTTATCTATATCCTAGCAGAAAAATACACGTTTGTGTTTTTCAGAATAATTGACGGAAAATGATAAATCTTATAATAATAACTTGAATTAATATATACATATAGTAACATGGATTTTATGAAGAACATTTATTGACGAGACCACTATTTATATATATATAAAGTAACATGAATTTTTATTTATTATGCTTGGCCACTACACAACTATATATATATATATACAAACTTATAGTAACATGGAATTTGAGTGTTTGAATGCTCTTTTCTAGGGTCGGACAGTCAAGGGTTCCTCCTTCATCCATTCCGTAAGCCCAAGAGGATCAGGACCGCCTTTTCTCCTTCTCAGCTACTCAAACTGGAACATGCTTTCGAGAACAATCATTACGTAGTGGGTGCTGAAAGAAAACAGCTTGCTCAAAGTCTAAGTCTTACGGAAACTCAGGTATAGTTCAAAAAAGCATAATTCCTACTAAAGTTTAAATCTTACTGAAACTTTGGCATGTGTCAAACAAAAGCTCAGTTTAACTGAAACTCGGGAATAGTACAAACAAAGTTTGAGACTTACTGAAACTCAGTTAAAAGCAAACAAACTCAGGTATGGTTCAAACAAAGTCTGAGTCTTGCTAAAACTCAGAAATAGTTCAAAAATGCTTAATTTCTACTGAAACGCCGGTATGATTCAAACAAAGCTTACATTTTACTGAAACTCTGAGATGGTTCAAACAAAAGCTCAGTTTAACTGAAACTCGGGAATGGTTTAAAGTTTGAATCTTACTGAAACTCAGTTATAAAGCAAACAAAATCTGGTCTTACTGAAACTCAGGTATGGTTCAAACAATTTTATATGAATTTTCCAAATATGATTCTATCACTACCCTACACACTCACAATCAGTGGTATAATACCCTGTATATAACAACCCGCGGTCTTCAGTTTTACACGTTATTGTTGTTAAAAATTATGTTTTATCGTCGTTTATAAAGGGGTGGTGGAGAATTTAAAACATTTTATCGTATTAAGGGTTGTAGGTGAAAACATTGTGTCTAAAAGTATTTGATTATGTATGAGTTGTTGTATTATGTCATTAATACGTCTGATAAATCTTCTTGACCGGAAACCTGTTTTTAACTCGTTCAAAATACAGTGATGAAATTATTAACAGTCTCTTTGTGCATTTTTGATTGCACCCCACGGAATGAAAGATTTATATTTTAAATGGCTATATACATATATAAATATATGTCTGCCTGGTTGTATGTGTATATCACTTGTTCATAATATGTGATTATTTAATCCGTCTGTTCACAAAACTGGAATAAAATACCCGTGCTCTGCTGCAGGGTTCAAAGATCACCTCATGATTCCCAGAAGCTCCAATGTAACTATCAAACTCCTCCATTATCCCTAGCTACCTCTACAGCCTCCCCCTTCGGTATGGGGACTACGCCAAATATATAAGTCCTCCTGTCAAATTTGTTTCTGCTAGATACAGGAACATCTAGAAGGATATGCATAAAAAGCTACAAGCTAGGTTAATATAGTACGTGACTGTTAAATCCGGCTGTGTACATCATTTATTCTTAATATGTGACTGTTGAATCCGGCTGTGTACATAATTTATTGTTAAGATGCGACTGTTGAATTCGGCTGTCTACATCATTTATTCTTAAGATGCGACTGTTGAATTTGGCTGTCTACATCATTTATTCTTAAGATGCGACTGTTAAATACGGCTGTGTACATCATTTACTCTTAAGATGCGACTGTTGAATCCGGTTGTGTACATCATTTATTCTTAAGATGTGACTGTTGAATCCGGCTGTGTACATAATTTATTGTTAAGATGCGACTGTTGAATTTGGCTGTCTACATCATTTATTCTTAAGATGCGACTGTTGAATTCAGCTGTGTACATCATTTACTCTTAAGATGCGATTGTTGAATCCGGTTGTGTACATCATTTACTCTTAAGATGCGACTGTTGAAATGCGGTATTAAAAGTATATTTAGTCCTTGTCCCTTACAGATGGTTTGAAATTGTCGTAAAGGACGTTATTATATACGGAATTAATAATAATTTCAATAATGAAGTATTTTCTTTAGACCCTATGTATACATATCATGTTTATATAGATACATATCACGTTTATATATATACGTATTATGTTTATATATATATGTATACAATCAAGAGAAATCAGACAAGGTCCAGATGAGTTTCGTACCTAGGTTCCCTTGGTTGTTGTAATAATATTAAACAAACTTGTAAGATAATAACTATATTCCTAACTATATAAGAGCTACAGAACCACCAGTAAACAAATAGTCCAGTCTGGCGTTTAAAGTAACACAATTTTACCACGTTTAAGAGTAATTTGAATTAGTCAACACATTTGTAGTACATCTGTTGAGAATAGATAGAAACCCAGCCCAGCTGGATAGAAATTCTTATAATCTATTATTTATACATTCGAGGTTAATCTTACTCGATTCACTTTCGATAATAAGATTCAGTATGATACATCATGTATATATAATACATGGAGGTATTTTTCTGTTCGTTTTTCTGGGTTTATCGTTAAGGTGTTTATCTACAGAGAGATACAGTTCTTAAGGCTTCTAATTATATGAATATTTTGAAAAGCATTGTAAATGTTCATGGTTTTCTTGAATTAAATTACAGTTTTTTATTAAGATTCAGCAGCTAGACGTTCTACTCTTGTAAAATGTAAAACGTTTAATCGTTAATTACAAGGAATGCTTATGACACTTTGATGAAGGCAATACATTAGTTGATATCTTGAAATTTGTGAATCCTTGAGATCTCCATTTCACTCTGTACAAAATGTCAAAAACTCCTGAATGGTAAAGAAATAGATAAAGTGGTTTCAGGTAGAATTGGCACGTACATGTATATACGTACAATAAATGTTGCTACACGAAATACCGTGAAGCTTGTATTTCTATTAAAGCTACATATTGAGAAGGCTGAATACCTGATTTGTTTGTTAGTTTAGCGCAAAGCTACATAATAAGTTATCTGGGCTTTGTCCATCGTGAGGAATTGAACATTTAAAAGTATAACATAAAAAGTTTGATAGTTTTATATTTCCTGTTAGAGAAGCGATGGATCAAAACTATCGGTAATTAAAAGAGTGATAACAAAGGTATGTTTGTCAGTGTCGTTAATTATATGTCGGCTAGCTAATTGGCCTGAAGAGTTTGAGTTACTTAGCATGGCGCCACATTATTGGGTAATATTAGCATGAGGCAGCAGCTACGCGCAAGGATTTAAGTCAGAATCTTAATTAACTAAGAGACGCGCTGAAATAACATGTGTATATAGGGGTTAAAAGTACAATCCCAGCAATTATAAGAAACAAATAGAACAAACAAATTATAGGACAAACAAATAGAAGAAGTTGGTATTTTTTTCTACCTAAATTTCCCTCAAAAATCATAAGATAAACAAATAATAAGGTACAATAATAAGAGACAATATCAGCTGTAATAAGTCGTAAGTCTAACAGTAACTGAAGTACTGTTAAGATACAATATTGCGTAAACGGACAATAACAGATATAATAAACTGAACGTCTAAAAGTAACTGAAATGTTAATAAAATACAGTATTTGTTAACAGACAATAACAAAGATAGTAAATTGAACGTCTAAAAGTAACTAAAATATTAATAAAATACAGTATTTGTTAACAGACAATAACAAAGATAGTAAATTGAACGTCTAAAAGTAACTAAAATATTAATAAAATACAGTATTTTGTTAACAGACAATAACAAAGATAGTAAATCGAACGTCTAAAAGTAACTAAAATGTTAATAAAATACAGTATTGTGTTAACAGACAATAAGTCGTACGCCTAGAAGCAACTGATTAGTTTAATCGTCTAAACATGACGCATAAGGGGTAATAATTCTTATTTTTTTATTTTATTGCAAAAGGTACACAATATAACAATGGGTAAACGTAAGTCCTTGTTTCATGTACACAGTGTAACAATAGGTAAACGTTAAAGCATTGTTTCGTGTACACAGTATAATGATGGGTAACCGTAAGTCCTTGTTTCATGTACACAGCATAACAATAGGTACACGTAAGTCCTTGGTTCATGTATTTAATATAAGAATGAATACATTTTGTTATTTTTTTCTCCAGGAAACTCGTGAAATATGATTCTGAATTTAAATTTTTAAAATAATATTATGTATTTAGAGTTAAAGATGTTTACAGAGAATTGTCCAGGTTAATGCGTGCTTGTTTGATTAAGCATCATCATCAGTCTGTTTCACAAAATCCGAAAGCATAGAGGTAACGTTGACGTTACTGAAGTGTAACGAATATTTGCAAAATGTACAAGATATGTCCTGTAAAGAAACAAATCTACTCAAACACATTCACATTTTCTAAGTGTTTACCACTAGAGACTGGAAAAATAAACTCCGTTTTTTTTTAATAAATACTTTTTTAGATGAAAAACGTTTGTTTAGGCTTCAACATGACATCATAGTCAGGCGTGCTGAGTAATCTGAATATAAAATCTTAACAGGTTGTATCCAGGTGTTATAGGTGAGATAAAGAAGGATTATATATATATATATTCGTTGGTAAAAGAGTAGCCCAAGAGCTGGCGATGGGTAGGGATGAAGTTGCCTTCCCTCTAGTCTTTCATTGCTAAATTAAGGACGGCTAGCGCAGATAGCCCTTGTGTAGCTTTGCGCGATATTAAAAAACAAAAAACAACTAAAAACCAACCGGGTCTGATGTAGGATGAAACACTGAATACGTCAAACTACAAGAAGCCCGATAACTCGAGTGATTTCAGAAAGTAGACTTTTCAGGGTTAAGAGTACTGTTCAAAGTTAGCTCAAGCCTGAAAAATAAAGATCTAGCCTTCCGAAAAACTATAGAGCTTTTAGAGCACGGACTATAGAGTCAATCAGCAGTATATTGCCGCTCACTATCCATGCTAAGGTACTGACTGTCACACTGATAACACACAGAAAGCTTAATGAGCGGGGAATATTTTGAAGTATCGCAGATATTCCAACCATCTTCACCTCTATCACAAATCAAACCGCCCTTTGGGCACATATATGTTTCCCTCTAGAGCACCGCCTTGGGCATACTTATGGTTATACTGTATATCCTTGATAATTGGCAGTGAAAGAATTAAAACATAAAAATGACATATTAAAAGATTCATATAAATCCTACCAAAGTTATCGAAAGTTTTAATCTTTATGGGTCTTTTTGTCTGAGAAAAAATAAATCATTAAAGATAATGTGATTATGCGGATTTATTTTCGATTAAATGATTTAAAAACAAAACAAAAAACTTGTACATTTTATTTCTACATACAAGTCCGTCATTTTTAGGGCTCTAGTAGTGTAGCAACGATAGCAATACGATTGAAAGTGTAGCAACAGCAGCAGCATGAAATGATTTTACAAAATACTTGGACGTGAGCTCATACTGTATGAGTTGGTGTATTTCATTATATTGATTTTATATTTCATACCCACAATTAACGTATAAAACGTATGAACACCGGAGTAAACGTATGTAGAGAAGAAAGAAGTTTAATCATGTCTATTAATTTTGACATTGCTTGCCAGTCTTTCTATAGTTCCGTGAATAAATAAAAGGTTGAGAAGGAGCGGAAATGAAGACGAGTTTTGGTTAAAATTATGATTCTCGACCTAACTATGTAAGAAAGTTATAAGAATATTACCATTTGTAATACGATTAACACCCTTTGAACACTCTCACTTGTAACAATATACACATCGCCTTCTCAGTATTGTAGGAAGGATATGGACGCCTTCATTTATAATAATATACACATCACCGTTCTGAGTATCACGGTAAGGATACGAACGTCTCCATTTGTAACAATATACACACCACCTTCTGAGTATTGTAGGAAGGATATGGACGCCTCCATTTGTAACAATATACACACCACCTTCTCAGTATTGTAGGAAGGATATGGACGCCTTCATTTGTAATAATATACACACACTGACGCCCTGAATGCGTAATGGCTTTCGCTGATTGCCAGGAAAGTTTGAAGTATATACATGCTGTTTTTCATATGTGTTTGTCGAAGTTTAGAATTCCCAGCTTGGTATCAATGTTTACCAAAACTGGTCGAAGTTCTTGATTTACGTATATTTTAAACATCATTTTTTCATATTACGGCCAGACTGTATTACCGCTTTGAGATTTGTGCACTTTTTTGTGTTTTATAAATAAAATGGACACGCCGGAGGTCTTTATCGCTAGTTTACTTAAATCTCGATACTTTTACAGTGTCAAGAAAGACTAACGAAATACCATGAGCACACTAGTGTAAATGCTGTAAATTTCCAGAAATATTTGGTAACATTGCTGTTTTGGAAATTTGTTTATGCGCTATCATTTTTTTTATTTTATTCTAAAAGTGACGAGAGCCTACGTATAATTTGACACCAATTGTCGTCTGTCAAACTTTACATATGTGAAAAGGTTGATTTACCCGCTCTTCCAATTTCTAAGCAAATGTTGTTTTCAGGCTTTCACACGTTTATCTGTTTGATATTTATTTATTTTATTTGTACGTTTTATTGTTATTGAATTCCTGAAGCTATTCTAACAATTCTATATTCATACGTTCAGTATTTCCTCTGTGACTTTCCCTCTGTCCGGCCTCTACACGCACAGGTGGGATGAACAAGTTTGAATCTAGTCGGATTTGGCTTTCGTTTTTTCACTCAATGGATAGACCTAAAAATATGTTTTCATGCCAGGACAAAAGTCTATCTAGTTGGACTCCAATCGGGCCGAACCTGTTGCTGAAACATTCTAACGTACTCAAGTTTAAAAATTCAAGTCTAAACATATCTCTATCTTCCAATAAGCAGCATATCGACGAAAGCCTCGAATCCCCCGCATCATCAACACTTAGCACATGTAGAAGAAAAAGGTCAGTATGCCTTGCTGCGGATCATAAGGTCCAAGGTTCGCGCCACAAGTGCATTGAACACGCTCCGTGGTATAAGCTATATGTGCTTAAATCTATGAAGATCGTGTTATTTCTCACGAATAAAAATATGTTTTGTTCAGGTAACTGTTAACCTCATTGGTTTGGTGCTGGTCCAGTTCACTGTCACACCGATCTAAGTTCAATCCCTTGCTTAGGCTAAATACTTTCACACATACAAACTGCTTAAGTTATGTTAGTATAGAAAGGCGCAAAAACAATTAAATATAAATCTTTAGTTATTCACAGCCATAATCAAAAGGATCTCATGCTGGGAACATCGCTAGTGTCGGGATTTGCTCAGGAGGAAGAACATCAATGCCATAAATAAAACTGATGCGTTTCAGACTCCTGCTGTTCGCTATTTGAAAACACATACATAAAAATCCAAACAGGCAGCAGTCACCTTTATAGAATAGATACTACGTATAGCGTTCGAACTCTAACCCGATTCAAATTTTAAAGGCTTTCTTGCTATCGACTTAGTGTGATTAACTGACTTCAGTGATGCTTTGAAATTATCTTTTGTTAATGAATCGGACTTTTATAGTTCACAACCCACCTAAAATGCAATTGATATGTTGCACGTTTGAATTATTACTTTTAAAAACCTTTCATGTATTAAATGCTTACAATCTTACTGTCAATCTATCATTATCAAAACCTTGACAATTTTACAGCGAGACATAAAAAAAGTTAGCATTCTTCAGTGACTATTAAATAAGTAAAGTGATTCTTTATGTGGTAGCACATATTACTAACGTATCAACAGAAACTTCAATTTTTAGACTATGGTAACAAAAGCTAAATGGTTTTATCTAAGTTTTACAGTGATGTGTTTATATCTTAGAATATAATGTTGCATTGATTTAAATGCAGAGATTTACTTTGTCGATATAGAAAATATCACGCATAATCAGGAAAGCACTTTAATGAAGAAGTTGCACTCAAATATATCAAAAGAAAGCACTTAAGTTAATATTTGTTTTTTCGCAGGTAAAAGTTTGGTTTCAGAACAGAAGAACAAAATTCAAACGGCAAAAACAAGAAGAAGAGGAAACACCAAAGGATAGAGACGAACACATCTTGTCCCCTCAGTGTTTCGCAGAAGACAACCGTTCTTCGCCAGACTGTTCTTTATCACCAAGAGAAGGAGATTTTGTGGAAAATAATGAACGCACGGATTCTGGGAGGTCATCTTCTTCTCCATCAAGATGACATGCGACTTATCTTCATCACAGTATTTGTCACTAAGTTATCATTTTTCTCTTATAAATGAATGGTTTCTGATTCCATACTTAGTATATATTGATTGACAATGTTTATGTCGTGGGCTTGACTTTGGTTTCCTCAAGCAATAACAAAGCCTATTTCTCTTAAACACACCACGCATCTCTGCATATCCCCCACACGACACATCACGCATCTCTGTATACCCAACACTCGACAGATGCATGTTTTTGGAATAGTTTCTGTTCATGTATATACAAATTGCTGGATGCCACAACAACTCCATGAGGCCGTAAACTGTTATTACTTTGTATAAGTATTAATAAATTCAGTGATCGCTTCATTGAGCAAAATTTGATATGAATATTTCAGTGAATCTGTTGTTGCTATTCCCATCAGCTTCTCTAGCGGGATTCAGACCATCACTATAGCATTCATCGCAAAAGTGATTGGAAGAATATACTGTTGGTCTCTGAACTGCAATAATGATTTTTATGTGACTGTTTTGGTCTATGCAGTACCTAACCTTCTGTGATATAAACGCTCCACGTGATAGAAATTATTTGTTCTTGGTTTCATGAGAAGCTTATAATTGACATTGAACAATTTATCACTTTTCTGCAAGAGACTTGTGACATTGAATTAATACTAACATTAATCAAACATATCCAATGTAAGCAGTGGTGAAGAAAGGTTAATCTATTTTATCCCAAACGGTAGCACCTATAATACTGCAAATAACAAATTTATATCATAATACAATATTTTTTTTATTTTTATGGGATAATGTTTTAAAAGTGTTTCAACGTGTAGTCTTTAACATCTTATAATCGTTGTATGCACGACTTACTCACTTTCAAAGAATACGTGTAACGAACCAGAGTGAACATTAAATATGTGTAATGCACGAGAGTGAATATTGATTATGTGTAACGTATTAGAGTACATATTGAAAACGTGCATCAGAGTGAATATTAGTCTTTTAGAGTGTATTGGGTGTTGAAATATAATTTTATAAAAAAAAATGTGGCTTAAATGAATTTATGTGAACTCTGTAAACAAGCAAATCTTGTTAGACATTCCTAGTTAAACAGAAGAAGACACTTTCTGGCAAGTAATGTATCTTTTTGTGACCATACATTTCAAATGAATAAAGTTATTTCATGTTTCTTTATTTAGCTGATTTTCAAACCAATATATATATATATTTAAATTTCTGTTAAGAATTTCTTGAACCATGATCTTGCCAAACGTTTTCTGGCACTGGTTGAATGAGAACGCCTTCTTCTGAGTGAAACTTCGTTATACAATAATGCTTTAAAAATGGAAAATTGGTTTTAGAAGCTATCGAAAGGAGCTGCAGTAAAAATAAGTACAAACACGTCGTACTTATAATCAATGACCCGATATTGTTTTAGGTTGAAGTTTGTATGGTTTCGAATTTATAAATGTTTAATTTTGTAGGTTTTCACATTAAGTGTTTTACGAAAGCCTTGGGCTTATCGTCTTTAAGTTGGTACAAACCAAAATAGTCTCCACTGGAAAACATTAATTTGTAGGTTTTAAGGTAACGAGTATTTGTGTTTTCTAGTTTGACACTATGTAAGAACAAATAAAAAATATTTGAACATTTGACACTATGTAAGAACAAATAAAAAATATTTGAACATTTGACACTATGTAAGAACAAATGAGAAAATTATTTGAACATTTGATACTATGTAAGAACAAATAACAAAAATATTTGAACATTTGATACTATTAAGAACAAATAACAAAAATATTTGAACTTTGAGAAAGGCTACTGATTTAATACAATATAAACAGGACATACAGGTAGATTGTTGTATGTCCGTTGAATATTGCACAGTAAATTTAGTGTTGAGTTGGAGTCCAGGATCCTGGGCTATTTAATGGGTTGTCCCTGTTGTTGGTGAGACCTATAGATATTTGTAGCATGACCTCCACTCCTAGCTTATTTCACAAACAGTTTGTCTTTTATACTTTGATCATGCTTAACAAGACGAAAATATATAAATATATATATATATGAGGAAGTGCGAAATTCTTTGCCCAAAACCAGGCATTCTCTTGGTGATTCAGGTGAACATGAGTAAACTGACAAAGGAGCCATGGTGTGAGCTTATATCATCTACTAACACCTCATCACGTACAAACAGGTTGTCAGAAATATGCGATAAACGAAAACTAAAAAAAAAAGGTAGCCCCTTTCTTTAAACAACTTTTGGATAGAGGGCGTGGTTTCAGTTTTACTGACGCCTTCTATGGGACTGTGTAAATAGGATTTGCTTTTGGAAGGTTAATTGGCTTCAAAACTCAAACGAAGAACATCGTTTTTCAACTGATGCCTCGACAGGAGCTGGTACCGAAGATAAATAACATTTCTGTTAATCTTCAACAAGCCATCTGTGAATAATCTACAGAGTACTTCACGAAATGACTTGAAACCGGAACATGGAATTTAAGAACTGGGTGCTTATGAATCACATAAAAAACAAAATTATTTAAAAGAGTCAATGATCTTTACTCTTAGAAATAAAATATCAATATCGTTGATAAAATTCCAAAGAAACATTTATTTCAAAGCTGCTTTGCCTAAATCACCTTATGCAATTTAACTATTATATATGTAAAATATGATATCTTATCTGAATACTATTTATCTAAGATATGGAGTGTAGTCTGACTATTTTATTTCTAAGATATGGTATCTAATGGAACTAGTATATCTATAAAACGTGGTACGTGCTAACTGTCTACGATAAAGTAGTTAATATTCCAACCACTTCTCATTGAAATGGTTTTCGATCGTTACAGATCATGTCGCCATATTAGATCATGCTCTGTTTGAAGACCGTGCATTTTGACAATGACCCTGAAGCGTAGTTTCTATTGCAAAAGGCTCCACCTTAAGGCTGACATGTCTCAAGCACACAATACTTCGCTGAATGGTTTCCATAATGCATCTACTATACTAAGCCGACGGATTATATGTGTCTGTTTCAACAGTCTGATCACACATAAATCCACAAGCATTGCATCTGGTAACTTGAACAGTATGTCTTTGTTGGGAACATCATGAATATCCATATTCATTCTCCAGCTGCTCGAGGTATGTGACACTTGAGTGGATATATCGTGGAAGCATCTTGTGTACACGTGATTTGTATCGCTTTTCTAGATGTAGATTCTTCTTGATTATGTTGTCTACTGTTTCCTGGGTCATGTAGATGGCTTTTTCCACGGATCTTTGTATTCACGGATTCTCAACTGCTACAAGATGTCGCACTTTGTCTACTATAACTGGGATACGACTTGTTGCAGGTCTCTTTTTCGATGGTCCTTCCTCCCCAAGTTGATCTATATTTCTTTGTTTTTCAATGCTATTAATTCTAAACCCCCGAACTAAACATATTTTTTATGGTCTGAACGTATAAAGATTTTGTGCCAGATCGGCCTGTTACATGCCCTACATAAAGCAATCAATTTTCGATAGCATCTACCTATGGTACGCAAAATAATGCCAAATTGTAGCTCTGATACATCCCATTCTACTACAACCTTATGAAGGCTGTGATTTCCAGATTCAAAATATTATAATATAACGTACTCAAGCCTTGGTATTCTTACAATATACGCTGTCTTATGTGACTACTATATGCCTACCTTATTTTATCTAATTTGACCATTTTGAACATACAATATAATGTATAATTTGAGCGTTAAATGTCTACAGCATTGTTTTTAATCCAAAGTATATGTGCCTACTATTAATTATGTAATCTTGTAAATATATTATATTTAATACTCTACTGTCTAGCATACCTTATTTAATTTGTGTATGATAAATATAGATTACGTTACTCAATCAAAGCATACCCTATTTAGTTAGTGTATGATAAATCTAGGCTATGTTCTCAATCAAAACATATCTGTCTCTATGTACCATATCCAAACAGGACGTTGGTGACCATTATTTTCCACAGAACTTTTTTCCTTGAGGCACAAAGAATTTCCAATTTCGATACATTCAAACATTTAGAGAGACTCTTGCCATAGATCAACCATTGGATTCCAAGGTCTCTCCTTCCTTCATTCTTTCCAGTTACAACCAGACTATCAATTTCTGCAACCTTTTTTTCTGGTGTTAGTTAGAAATTTTCTCCTAGAACCAGCTCTTGATAAATTATCTCCATTTGAGGTGTGGCTTCTCCAACATACCTTCAAGATGCGCCTTAAAAACTATAACTTAATTGTTTCAGTTATCTTTTTTCATATTTGGTCAGAAATGATATAATATGACAATACAAAACTCTTAACTTCATCCCCATTGACATTTTTTCTGTATTTTTTATTTTCAGAAGTACCTCTTTTGCCATTCCTATTCTCCATTTTATTTCATGATCACATTTATCATCTGATATTATCAAGCTACTCAGGTATCTGTTCCTTATCTACTTAGGCAATGCATACATGAATGTTCTTCTTCTTTGTAATTACTATGCATTCTGTTTTCCTATAATTAACATTTAAACCCTTCTTCTCACTTTTACTAACAACTTTATCTAAAATCTTTTGAATCAATTATTAAAACTGTGTCTTCATCATAACCAACGTTATTGAAATTCTGTTCACCAAATAATCAGCCCAGCAAATACTCAACTTCCCTAAGGATTTTCTCAATGTCCAAATTAAATATGTCAGCTGAAAAGAAACAACCTTGCCTACACTGCTCGTAATTTGGATGAAATAACTTAATTAATTTTGTATTTTCACAGTTGCAGTTTGGTCCCAGTAGAATTTCTTAAAATTCTCAAGTCTTTACCACCAATGTCCAGTTCTTTCAGCATCTTCATTAACTCTACATGCTCGACTCTATCAAAAGCTTTGATATAATAGTAAAACCAAAGAAAAGGTTCTTCTTCATTTATATTGCTCTCTACAAAAGCATTCGTACCATGAATATACCATATCTTGTACCACAATCTTCAGTAAAATCACATTGAACTTTTGCAATCTCCGGTCTTATTATACTTCTATCTCTCATCATCAACACCTTTAATAAAATCTTTGTCACATTGGCTCATTAAAATGATGGTTTGATGGTGCTCACATTCAATGGTTTCAGGTCTTTCGGGGAGCACAGTAACGATCGATTTACTGAGATCCTCAGGTATTTCACCACTTTCATAAATCTCATTGTTAGTAGTTGTTAACTTTTCTATACCAAATTATTTAAAATATTTTATTTACTTTATTGCATTCTCATCCGGTCCTGCAGCTTTATTGGTTTTCATTCTGTTGCTAACTGTTCGTTCGTTTGACTTAAGAATCAATGTTCTTCTTAATAGGTAGCTTTTCTCCACGACTGTCGTGGAATAAATCTTCAAAATACTGTGCCCATCTTTATTATTACTTGTTCTCGTTCCATAATACAATTATATCACCGTTTTTAGCTTTTATACATTTACTAGCAATGCATCAGCCTTTATCTGTGTTTTTTTAATATTACTATACATTGATGTAACATCTTTATTCTTTTGTTTCTCAATCTCTATACATTTTCATTAAGTATTTTTTCCTTTTCTGCATTGCACATTGATCGAATTATTGTTTTCAACTTTCTTATACTCTTCTGTATTACCGGTTTTCATTTTCCTTCTATCTTCCATAAGCTCAAGTATTTTCTCCATCTTATATTTCTGTTTCTTTGGTCTTTGGAATAACTTCCATGGCTGTTTCAAACAGTGCTTCTTAAGAAATGCACATTTTGACATATTTCCTTCATCTTCAGGTTTTTGAAAATGTTTTTAATTGCGAATGTATACCTAATCGAGCTTTTTTGTCGCCTTTAGTTTGTAAGTTTTCTCAAACTTATATTGATGGCGTATATTACAAAGGGACATGGTTGCTCTCACAGTCAGCCCTTGGCTTATCTTGATGGCGCATATTACAAGGATAAGGTTGCTCCCACAGTCAGCCCCTGGCTTATCTTGATGGTGCATATTACAAGGACATGGTTGCTCCCACAGCCAGCCCCTGGCTTATCTTGATGGCGCATATTACAAGGACAAGGTTGCTCCCATAGTCAGCCCCTGGCTTATCTTGATGACGCATATTACAAGGACATGGTTGCTCCCACAGTCAGCCCTTGGCTTATCTTGATGGCGCATATTACAAGGACATTGTTGTTCCCACAGCCAGCCCCTGGCTTATCTTGATGGTACATATTACAAGGACATGGTTGCTCCCACAGTCAACCCCTGGATAATTTTTGATGGTTATACTGCATTCCGGAATCTTCTGTTGGTGGTAATGTAATCAATTTGTTTTTTAACATTATTTACAGGACTTTTCCACATATACTTTCTTCTCGGATGGTGCCCAAACCATGTGTTCGTAATGATTTGATCATTTGCAACACACCAATCAATCCATTTCTCTCCTCTCCTTTTTTCTCTCCAAGTCCATATGGTCCAACAATATTATTCATTCACTCACAAACAACATTTGTTTTTATATCTTCCATTACCATAACCACTTCTTGAAGTTCGCATTGCTTTTTCACTTTATTAATGCATTCATAGAAACGATAAAAGTCCTCTTCCTCATTTTCACCTGTCGGTGCATAGACTTGTATTATAACAATGTTGAAAGTTTTAGCCTTTATTTTCACAATTATCACTCTATCAGATATTGCTCAAAATCCAGTCAAATATTTTGAAGTTTCTTCGTCCAAAATCAATCCAACTCCTCTTTCGTACATCTGGCCTCCTGAATGAAACGAGCTTCATATCTTCTGAAACAATAGTTCCAACATATTTCCGACGTGTTTCACATTAAACAGTTTCCAGTTTGATGTAGAGTTCTCATATTTCATATTGCCACTTTGACTGCTATCTTTTGCATACGGACAGTCAGGAGTCATCTGTCGCACATGGGTTTCCTTACTAAATGAGGTGCCTTCCTTATTGCTATCAGGGACCCCTTCGCTCCGTTGTGGTTTTTCTTGTTTCGTGAAATACCATAGATTACGCTTGGCAAATTACTATAGTAGGTTGTCATTTCTTGCTGCAAGTTGCTTGCAGTACTCAACTTGAGCAGGTCTCTTCTATAGTTGACCCAGTTGTACCAAACATCTGCCAGACGAGATCATCCACCGTTCGGCACCCCCAACGGCTTCAATTGTAAGCCTGGTTAGGGAAGCTAATGGGTACTATGCCTTGTCTAAATTACAGCAGCTAGTGAGTACTTGTCTCACAGTTATACTGACAGTTGACCGTGCTACTGCTGGATGTAGTTTAACGTCATACCTAGGACTAATCAAAGTATACTGAATTTTATTAGTGTATGATAAATCTAGGCTACATTACTCAATCAGAGTAGCCCATATTTAATTAGTTTGTGCTAAATGTAGGCTACATTACTCAAATCAAAGCATACAGTATTTAATTAATTTATGATAGATTTAGGCTACATTACTCAATCAAAGCATACCGTATTTAATTAGTATATGATAAATTTATGATTCATTACTCAGTCAACTTATTGTTCTTCTAGCTATCAGTGAAAACGAAAAAAAATACTGTGATTCTAAGTTTTAACTAGCCAAATAATATACACGTTATAAAAATTATATCGAAAAAATTCAAACGAAAACTGTCGTGTTTAACTATTTACAAATAAAAAGCAAAGAAAAAAAAGGTCACATTCTTAATGCTGTTTTCTCTTTTCTGTTTTAAAAAATTGAAAAGAATAAATATGTGTGTGTGTATATATACTGTATATACATATATCTATCTATATATATATATGTGTGTGTGTGTAGTAAAATGTAATTCCTGACTATAACTGAAGTCCAATGTTTTGGTAATTTAGTTCAGGTCTACCTAGGTACGTGAACGTGTAGTCTACTTATATGATTAGATTTCCAGGAGATCGTCATCATAAATACTGTATGTTTAAAGATCATCTGAAAACAAAAGGCATAGTGATACAGAGATTCAAGTTTTAACCTGGAGCAGTATCCTAGAGAGGTACGACACACTAATCCAATAGTGTAATTTTAGAAACTGCTTCACATATTACAACATTCCTTGCAAAAATACATTCACTAATTACATCACAAATAAACCTTTACGGGTTCATAACCGAAATCTACAAACACTACACTGTGGACCAAAAAAAGGAGATGTATTAAAATGCACACAGTGTGAGGTACAGTATGCGTAAACAAAACTTATACGTTTTTACATGGGAGAGTGAACGAACACAAATTTTGCTGTTAAAAAGGAATATAATAATTTCCTATATTAACATTTTATTCCTCCTGGTCATGCTTTCGAAGACTTTATAGTTCAACTAATAGACAATTTTAAGTGTAATGATCCACTAGTTAACAGAGCTGAACTAGAAAAAAGAAAACTACTGGATGACCAAGTCTGTGACTGTTTATCTATTTAGACTAAATTGAAAACTACTGGATGACCAAGCCTGTGACTATTTATCCATTTGGACTAAATGTGAGAGTTAAAAGAGAAGGAAATGTGTCTCAGAATTTCACACTTTCGACTAATCTTTATTTTTATCAACCTATTAAACGCCATCCCTGTAGTTTCGGTAAACGATCTAAAACTAATAGGACAAAGTCACCATTAAGCTTAATTAATTGTTTGTTTGTAGTTAGGCACAAAGGGCTATCTGTGCTCTGCCCACCACTGGTATCGAAACCCGGTTTCTGGCATTGTACGTCCACAGACATAAAATCTAAAGCTTATTAAAAAAATGAATTTCAGTTTCATAGACGCTGATAATCAATTTAAGTTAGCTATATGACTTGTCAGCAGTCTTTTTAAGTGAACCCAGAACATCTATCAACAGTAAAGTATTCCTCGTGTTATGCTTTTTCTTTTCAAAACATGGAACTTATAATCTAGAATCTATTAATCGGAATAAGTCCTTACAACAATAACTACCTGCAACCTATAACGTTAAGTTTACAAAAATAAGTTATATCTTACAAAAAAAACCTATAAACATGATTTTTAATCATAATAAGGTTTTACAAAACAGTAATAATGACAAACTGAACAACGAATTGTGATTGTCCTAGTTATACTTACATATAAACATAAGCTCAACATATCATTACTGAAAACCTTAAACGATGATTTAAGACGTTTCATAAGTAATGGACCTAAATTTTACGAATACCAGAAAATTAACTGAAAATCTTTGATATAATCAAATTTAAATAAGATATAAATCGCAATAAGTTTTCACAATGGTTCGAACGGATAGAAGAAATAATCAATAATAAAAGTCGTTTGAAAAAGTTACGTCTAATAATTTCTCACAAATACCTCACCAAAAATATGACAAATAATATTTAAAACATTTATATGAAATATGTATATTTCTAAAAGTCTAAGTGTTTATCACACCCCTGAGATTAGAACTATACCTGTTTTTTAGAAATAACAGGTATAGTTATAATCTCTGTGGTGTGATAAACACTTAGACTTTTAGAAATAACAGGTATAGTTATAATCTCTGTGGTGTGATAAACACTTAGACTTTTAGAAATTCTAAGTGTTTATCACACCACAGAGATTATAACTATATCTGTTATTTCTAAGAGTCTAAGTGTTTATCACACCACAGAGATTATAATTATACCTGTTATTTCTAAGAGTCTAAGTGTTTATCACACCACAGAGATTATAATTATACCAGTTATTTCTAAAAATCTAAGTGTTTATCACACCACAGAGATTATAACTATACCTGTTATTTCTAAAAGTCTAAGTGTTTATCATACCACAGAGATTATAACTATACCTGTTATTTCTAAGTTTCATCAAATTATATATTGTTGTTGTTTTTAAATTATCTTACTGCTTTTAAGAACTGTTCATCTTTGATTCATTGTCGTCATACGATCTTTTCAAACTGGCCATTGGGCAGACTAACTTTCCCTTTAAGACGCTAGTGAATTAAAGCAAGTAGAACTTTATATGTATTCAATAATTAAGTGGGTGCCTCTTAAATACACACTGGAATTCGTACAGAAGCATAGAAGATCGTACAAACAGAAGTTGCGTTATTTTTTCGTAGACATCTAGTCGGAACCTGCAACATATTAAATAAGTATGTACGGGTTTGTGTAATTAAAATTACACGGATTCAGTATGTATCTATTGTATTATATGGATTTATTATGTAACATTGAGTTCCTTATATAATAATAATTACATTGACCAACTGAGATAGACGTGTCACTTGAAACTTTGCTTGTGACGATTCTACTTCGGTGTTTAGTAATTTGACAAGCAGGGCCAACCTTGTCAGGTGTTTTTGGGATAAGGGTTGAAAACACCGTTAACAGTGAGGATATCAACTGATGACTTGAGGTAGAGTGGTCATAGAGGCTTTTTGAGGTTAGCCTGTAACTTACAATTAAAACTAATAATTATTAATTGCAATTTTTATGAGAGATTTTTAGCAACTCTTCTGGTATACGTTATTAGATAAATGTATAAAAATAATATCATACAATACCAGAAA
>NW_013666790.1:55272-67951 GCF_000517525.1 Limulus polyphemus
AATGCTTATGTTTTTTTGTTTGAATTTATGTACAAAGTTATACAATGGGCTATTTGTGCTCTGCCCACCACGGGTATCGAAACCCGGTTTCTAGCGTTGTAAGTCCGCAGACATATCGCTGTGCTACTGGGGGGGGGGAGGCAAATGCTTATGTATCTGTACGTCCTTTCACCATATATCTTTGCTGCTCTAAATCAGCCGTCTTTAATCCGAATGCCAAAAAAATAAAAACGGTCCAATGTTACTCTGAGGTAAAGCTGTAGTAAAAATGTTAGACCGATAGCTCACGTGGTTTTTGAGTAGGCGTGCGCAAAAGTTTTCGTCAAATCTGAGCGGTTTTTATTGAATAACTTTGCACGTGTGGCTTATATTTACATCAAATGAGACTTCTAATTGTAGGATGTAAATATCTATCAATTAGTATATTTGAAAAAAAAAATCCATAAAAGTTAAGTATGTTTTTCTATCAAATAAAGTTTCCGTACTTTTGGTGCTAAAAAACAAAATATAAAAAAGGGAGAAACTCAATCAAAATTGGAGATTTTATATCTCAGGTATTTCTCATTGTCTTGAAATTTGGTATGTGAAGTAAGAGCCCAGCAGAGCACATTTAATGAAAATATGCCTTAGTTTGGATTACCACAATCCGAGATACAGTTGGTGGAAAATCGCTAAACTATCACTCCTGTTAATAACACACAGTGTGTCCTACAACAGGTTGTTTTGGCCAAAAGACACTACCGTGTGTCTTGATACAAAACCCGTATGTAATAGCACTACACATTCAAATATAACATTATACGATATCAGCTGCCCAGTTGTAAAAAACATAACAACTGTAATATATCTACACGTGCAAATATCTTATATATTATGGCACAATATCAGAAACTTATTTAAAAAACTCCAATAATCAGGTAGTGCTACATGTACAAACATGATGTTATACAATACTAATGAACAAACTTAATAGCACTGCTTGTATGTACAAACAGAATACTATACAATACAGAAACCAAGCTAAAAACAATATATCAACCGTAATAACGATACAAGTAAACATATAATATCGTACACTACTAGAATTCCTACTAAGCTCAAACAATGTAATATGGCAAACGCAATATTGTACAATACTGGAAGCCCAGCTGAAAGCAGCCAGTACAAGAATCGTAATAACGCTACATGTACAAACACAATATCGTGCAATGCCAGATGTTCAATCGTAACCAATACATTACAAGAAATCCAACTGAAAACTAAAACAACAATTCTAATAGTACTACGTATATATAGATGATATATCACAATACCAAATATCCAGTTGTAGGCAGTACAACAACCGTAACACCCTACAAGTACAGCAGCAAAATATTGATAACAAGCAACACATTAACCACAAAAATACTGTATGAAAAAACATAATACTGAGAATAGAAGCACAGCAAGTATAAAACAAAAGAATAACAGTTATGACATTGTAAGTTCAAACATAAGTGTATACATAACCAGGTCAATATCCCATTTGACAATGTTTACAGTTACTCCAATAGTTCAACATGTACAAATCGAATTGTAGAAAACTCCAGAGCTGAAATCCTGCAGACAGTATCATAGTTACTGAAGTAATTCAATATGCATAAACAGAACTGTATAAAGTGCTGGATAAGCTATTTCTGAAAATGTTTCGGTTACTGCAGTAATTCTATATGTATAAACAGAACTGTATAAAGGGCTGGATAAGAAATCTTGTTGAAACAATGTAATATGGCAAACGCAATATTGTACAATACTGGAAGCCCAGCTGAAAGCAGCCAGTACAAGAATCGTAATAACTGAAGTAATTTAATATGTATAAACAGAACTGTATAAAGTGCTGGATAAGAAATCTTGTTGAAAATATCATAGTTACTGAAGTAATTCAATATGTATAAACAGAACTGTATAAAGTGCTGGATAAGAAATCTTGTTGAAAATATCATAGTTACTGAAATAATAAAATATGTACAAACAGAACTGTATAAAGTACTGGATAAGAATTCTTGTTTATAAAATATTACGATTACTGCAGTGTCTCAACATGTACAAACATAATTGTATAAAGTGTTATGTCACAATTCCTGTTGACAAAGTTACAGTTACTACAGTATCTTAACACGTACAAACAGAAAGTATAAAGTGCTGGACCAAAAAAACAACAACAAACATTAAAGTTACTTTCATAGGTATATTTTACCAGAGTGGGAACCTATTGATTTTTAGGTGTTTACTGTTGCGCATTGTTTACCGGATATTAAAAACTATATAAAATACTTTCTAATCTGAGATAAAATGTGCATTTATTTGGTACTGGTTATTGAGTCATCATGACTCCAGTAAAATAGATTCATTTTATCAAAATCAATTGCTAATTAGGTCTCAATAGATATAGGTATGACTCATTTCGTCCATGTTTCGCACCAAGGCCCGTCATGGTAGATATTAAGGGACTCCTCATATCGTCGAAAGTGACATTCTGAAATCCTAGACTTGGCTATTGCTTTGTTGGCATCTTGGTTATCTGTCTGGCTAGCCAAATGAACAGTCAGGAGGGTATTTGTCCAGCTGTCCGTATGAAAAGTCAGTAATACATTTGTCTATTGAAAAATATGAAATAAATGAATGAAACTGGATTTTTTTTTTAATTCTATTTATCAGAAACATCCATTTTTTGTATATCAGTTAAGCCTAACCTGTCTTATCAGTTATTTATATTTGTTACTTATCTTTATCATTTCAAGCAGTTATGTAGTCGTGAAAATAGAATTATACACTGATGAACAGTTTGAGTGATAACAACTTCACTAATAAACACAGATAAACTAACTTTTTTTGTTATTTGAGTAGTTTTCGTCCCACAACTCCTAGCTTACCATACCCACTAACCTTAAATGTCCCTTAATACCCCTTAGTTTTAAAACATACATAAAATGTCAATGCATCTCTATTTTCTCTTTTAATCCCCCTTTTTCTTGCCATCTCTATTGTCCATGAAAATGTTTGGTATAGTTTTATATCTAATTATCACATGATTGAAATGTATACTCCATGCAAAGCGTAACATTTTCTGTCATGTTTTCTTCATCCTCACCTTTTTTTGTGATGTCTTGCTGTTGAATTTGAGATACTTCTGCACATGCACATTGAGATTGTCTTGGTAGTTTGACAAATAGCTACTTTGTTCCTTATTGCAGCTAAACTGGGGTGTATGTGTGAATGTGCAGTTGACGTTTCTTGAACGCAATGTTTTAAATGTTAACATATCATTAGTGAAATCTGTATTTATTTCGTTGTCTTGTACAAACATATATCTCGAAGTCTTTCATAAACATACATTATAACTTGTTTTTGGTTGTGAATCAACAACGTTATTTAAACAAACAAACTACTTCATTTATATTAACTGTCAAACAAAACCGTTTTTTTTTTCATTGATTGCCTTTAACCACAAAGCTACCTAATGGGATATATACACCATATTTACAGCGGTGATCGAACTCTGAATCTTGGCATTATAAGTTCAGAAATATACCACTGAGCCGCTATCATCTTCAATATATTTATCTTTTCCGTTATATGCGTCATCCATTAATGTTATAATTGATCATCTTCTTCACGTGTCTCTTCCTTATCAACATTTTCTATCAAGGTTATCTTCATCATCGTCGTCAGTTGTTTCTTCCGTTACCTAAATTATCTTTCAAGGTTAATATTTATTACCATCGTCATTTGCTTCTTCAGTTTGTATCCGAATCCCCTTATTGTGGGGTCAATAATAATTGGCCCAACCAAAGTGGGGCCAATTACCTTTCTTTCACGGTAATTTATTATAAAGAATAAGTCTTAGGTACCGGAAAATTTTTAAGTTTCGCTTTCCATTCTTGCTAAATTTGAAATTGTCACAATTCCCAGATTCTTTTAAAAGTTTTGTAACGGTCTAAAATGACACGCCTCTACAACCAGGGTTTAACAAGAAAAGAAACGCCGCTACAACCAGGGTTCAACAACAACAACAAAAGAATAACACACAATTTATTAAGCTGTAACAATACTTGGAATGAAATTTAGCACTTACCAAAAACACAGTTAATATATACGTGCCTGGCCAGGACTTGATACTAATGTTAATGAACAATAAAACATAAATACCAATATTATTTATTTCAGATAATGGAATCAAGAGAAAAGAACCAGAAGAAGAAAAACCTAATTAAAAAAAACAGAAAAAAAAACAACAACACCACATTCCAAAATCACCATTCTATATTAATAATAATTTGGAGGGACTAACGGCAATAATTCACTAACTATATCGTGACTATATCGTTTATGAAGCTTATAGCAGGGTATTTATTCACTGCGTTAGGTAGAAAGAGTACATCTCGTGTGATAATAAATTTACATAATATTTTGCTACATTAATAATACATGTACATCATTGCTAGGGAAGGTGGTGTTAGTTTCATATTAGATACATATTTACTCAAAATAAACGTGATCAGCTAGAAGGTGAGTTAGCGTTTTAATGTAACTAAAGTTCCTATATAAACTGAATGACAGAAGGAATAATAAATGAACGATGAGAAACAATAACAAAAAATATATAATTCTTTATGTCACAGTTTGACATACTCATCCATTTAAACCTTCAAAATCCTTGAAACTAATCTTGACTAAGTTAACACATCAATGAAGATGACGAGAAAATAGTTTTAGGTTACTAAATACTTTCTAGCAATCTCTTTTACATCTTTCCTGTAGCTGAGAGTTTCTTTAGAAGTAAATACTGAACAATAACATGTTAGTGACTCAGGAAGAAAGTTATATATTACACTAACTATCATATAATACACTGACCCAAGAACAAAATGATGAGGAATTTATAGTTGTGACTCAGAGAGGAAAAATGTCGAACAGTGCATACACTGGTTGAGGAAGAAAATATTAAACAGTAAAGGACGAAACGTTTACAGTGTACAGAGAGTTAAGTACGTTATTTCCCCGAAAGGGCGCCGAAGGCCGTCTAGAAGAGACACCTGTTTTAACTACTCGCAACACTATATAGTAGTGTGTTGTCTGGCAGTTAGTCATTAGACACTAAAATGATGTCACATAAATGGACGCTTAACATTGCAATTTGTACTGTTGTGACGTCAGTAAAACCTTGTGCATGCCATGAATCCCGAAAATAATTATGCACTCTGTTGGTTACAACACAGCATGATATGCGAACTTCAAAAGGAAGAAATACAAATATTTGTTACTCTTAACTTTTGTTATATTAACTCTTGAACCAGAACACTCTTAGGGATCCTGCACAAGTACATATTAAAATATTTTGTAGTGTCTTTATATCCAGGTACAGTGACATGGCACTTCTCTTTTAAACATCAATAAACATCAAAGTTAAAATAACAGTAAAGGTGCAACACCATAGCAGGAACCATGTCTCAACGACGCAGAACACGATATGTAGAACAAATGGTACATGTATCTGGCCAGTACTGGTAGCTATCAATCATCCCGGTATGCTTTTCCTATCATTCGAGATTGAGAAGAGCGTTTTTGAACACCAAGTCTATATGAAAATAATAGCGTGATATACAGTTAACGAAGTTAACGTAGATCATTTGTAATAACCTTAAAATAATATTAGGATTTTAAAAATTAATAAACATGCACAAAACGATGCACAAAAGGTAATGAGAATTGATAATATTTTATTGCTATGACAAGGCAAAATAACTGTTATAAAATCATGTCTATCACTATTACGCAAATCAGGCATCCAATGATTGGGCATGTGATATGAAATGAAAATGAATGGTCGATATCATGGTCTCCCACAAATTTGTCTCAGTTTTCATTTTGAAATCAAATACAGAGTTTAAAATGTTTAAGTTATCACGATTAGATAAGAAAAAAAAAATTCCTTCGTATGGTGAGTCATCAGCCAATCATAGTAGTGTTTCGAATTGGGTACAGGTTCCTTATAGTGACGTTCACAGAAAGTGGAACTGCTTCCAAACCAATGATAGTTTAAGAGGCTCAGGCACGTTAAATCAGTGTTGAATTCAAACCTTTCTACCGGAGGGAAGGAGGTGAAGTTGGTGGGAAATGAACTTAAATTAAAATTGAACAAAATGTAAAATACTGCACTTCAATTAAAATACTTGACTCCACAAATTTACAATTATACATTTTATCATTATTGGTTATAATATTTAAATATATATTTTTTTACGAATTTACAAAAAAGAAAAAATTACTAAAAATACGTTCAGACGGTTCACTGTAGATACTATTGGATAAAACGAACGCGTCTTGGTTTTTTTCCGTGCATATAAGTCGATAAACCTTAGCAACAAGGTGTTCGAAAGTACATTAGGCCCCTCGATGCTAATATTCATGCAGCTTTGAAGCGTGTCTTGTCCCATCCGATTTCTCAGTTATTTTAAATATGGTTCATGCCGCTGAAAGAACGCTCAACTCCAGCAGTCGAAACCGGCATCACTCTCAGGCATTCAGTTAATTTTTTAAAATTGTCGTAACCGATGTTTGCTTTCCACAAGTAATGCACAATATTTTTATCTTGATCTTCTTGCTCAAGTCAGCCATCACGGCATCAGCATCCTCTGAAGCTACATCCTCTCTTCACATCATCATATGTCAAGCAGCACACTGACTGGACCGTTTGGAATGCAGCACATACGTTGATGAGAGAGACCATTTGATCTTCGAATTGGTGCTCCATTTTCTCAATCATAGTGTCAACAAATTCTTTAACGTTTTTGAAGGTTTTATTTTCTGGATCATTTTAAGAATCGGTCGCACGCCAGAAGCCTTCGTTTTGAAGTTTACGACAATTATAGTAATAGAGTTTTCTTCACTTAAGTGGGCACACCGAGTCCCTATGTATCTCAAATGTGCTATCGTTGAAGCCACAAGCTGAGGAACTGACGGTAGGTTTAGGTTTTCTTTTTGAAACACTTTTGAGATTAGATACTGCCCGTAAATTCTCATCCAAAACCGCATAGAGTAACAATAAAACCAAATTTCTTCACTTCCAGCAATGCTAACTATGCTAAATCTGCACCATCTTTGTGTAGATGCTTACAGGCCATCATAGTTGAACAGTAACAAGTTAAGATGACATGGACATATTTGTAATTACTGAATCAGCGCACTTCGACTAGTTCTGGAATTTTCTTGTTCAGGTTGTTCCAATGATCTCTGAATCTCGTATAACACTTTTGATGACTTGTAAAATAGTGAATATATGTCTTTGATGACATGAAGAACCCTCTTCACAGACAGTTTTATTTCTAGCACTGGTTAAGGCTAAAGATAAAATATGGGCCCTATAATGTACATAAGGAATTTACTTTTCTGCTTTCTCTGAAAGCCGCTTACACATACCACCTATTTACCAGAGAAGTCGATAGAACCATCCAGAGCGCAAGAAGTTATTTTCTTGTAATCCATGTTCCTTTTTAGCAACTCTCTCTCAAGTGAACTCATAATGATTTTGGAATCAGTGCTTGCTAGATCAGTAATACTCAATAAATGTTCTTTTATTTCACCGCAGTCAGTCATATAGCGAATCAAAATTAACAACTGGCTCACATTGTTGATGATTCATCAGCCATTATAGATTAATATTTGTTATTCAATTCCTTGACGTTAGAATTATCTAGAACTTCGACAATACAGGTCAACAGATCACAAGCTGTAGATCTGCTTACATATGTCGAACGGTCGTTCTGATTTTTCACTCATTGCTTCAAAGAGTCGTCTTGTAGCATAAGAAGATAATAAATCAAATGTTCATACTTCGTACTACGTGGGATTTCTTCTTTTGCTAAGAAATGGACGCTTCTCACAAACAACAGGCACTGCTTCCCTGTTACGACTACTCTCCTGAGTCAACTGTTTAACGAGTAAAGTATGGAGACCCTCTTCACGAAACTTGTACACTGCTTGAGCATGAGCATGTTTCTCGGATTTAGAATGTTTGTCGAGCTTCCCGAAAGTTGGTAAATGAAGTTTTATTAAAATACCACCAGTTCTATGTAATGCATCTAAATCATTTTTCAAAAATATTTGCCAGTACTTATAAACATCCCTCTAAGGGATGTAAAAAACAACAACAGCCATTCTTATTTCTCTTCCCATTTCTTCTAATATTTAATTGAAGCCGATGAAGAAGATGGGGAAGTTACTAAAGGGGTTGACGAATCAGCGATTTGGCTGCTTACCTTCAGTTTCAGCCAGAGACTCAGCATCAGCACTACTACTCACTACCTGTAGTCTAGGTTAAAGTTCAGAAAAAAGTTCAAATTATGAAGTTTAATCACAACTTTAAATAACGCATATAACAACCAAATAACGTAGAAAATCTACCTTACAAATAAATTCCACACGGGCTTATAAAACATGAACCACTTTTCTAGAAACGTCCACGCGTCTAATAGTATCTAGAAACTTCGAGAATTTTGAAGAATGTTCGGTATTAAGTCTATGTTTAGCTTATACAATCTAGCCCTAATTCTGTGTTCTTTGACAGAAGCTTCTCCTTCTCGCGATACACATCTGCTAGTTGTCAGGATAAAACATGTTTTTATTCGAGAAATCACCAGAATTTTGCGTTATCCCGTTTGTATAATTGTTGGGTCCAGGTGTTCGATGAAACAATAGTAAATCATGACTCATGCGTCACGACTTAACGTCTGTAGAAAAGACAAAATAATTAAAATATTTCAGGGGGGATTTCTTTACACAAGGAGATATACTCCCCTTGTACACCCCCTGAGTTCAAAATTGAGTCACACCACTATACACAGTATAAGCAGCCACTGTTATCTATCGATTCTATTCGCCTTGATCGTGGGTATTAGCTCTGACACTAGATCAGATGTTCGCAGCCACAAATGTACGTTATGTTATAATACAGATTATTAGAAACCAATTTATTAATGTCGACTTGTTTGTTAGCCATCCAATGAAGAACACTTCTTTACAGTAAGGTACAAAACAGTTTCCGAAGAATGGTGCAAAGAACATGCACAGTTTACCAACGAAATGTGAAGTAATATGTTTTTCACAGATTATTCACGTTTCACCCTGTCGCTAGTTAACAGGCATATATTTTTGTGAAGTGAATCTAAAATCAAATTCAATTACATTTTCACATAAAAACGAGAAGTATATGGCTGTAATTAAAATACGGCGTAGGCAGGAATACGTATTAATAAACAGGTCGAAATCTACAGCATTCAGAATGGTACAATTCGGCCTGATTACAGTCCAAACTTATCTTAATGTAAGTGATGCTGTTAACAGTTGCTTATATTATTTTTTATTAAAAACTTACATGACCTTTTATATTCTTTATAAATTCACATCTCTGCAAACATAGCAGAATTGTGAACTATTATTTGGTTTAGATTTGCTATTTTAAAAATGAATTTTCACCATATCAACAACAAATGCATGCGCATACTGTCTGTTTGTTTGTTTATTTTGTTGAATTTCGTACAGAGGTGGGCTATCTGCACTAACCATCCTTAGGATTCAGGTGATAGTAATCACCACCCAACACCAACTCTTGGGCTGCTCTTTACCAATGAACAGCGGATTGACCGTCACATTATAACATCCAACGGCTAAAGGGGCATGTATATTCGGTGACGAATTTGAAACCTGCGACCTAGAGATTGCAGGCTCAGTCCCCTAACCACCAAACCATGCCAGGCCCTATTCATCTTGAAGTGAAAACGTCATGAACTGTAAAGATGGAATGCAACCTCTACTAAATGTGCATTTACGAACAAGGGCATTTCAGATCATGTGACAGATCAACATGTTCCTGGTTTATATAAAACTAAACTGAAGGTTGTGATTAACATCATTTTATAACAGTGACTTCTACCTTGTCATCGTTAAAGTATAATAAATTATACTTATCTGTTGATTTTTTAGGCACTTATATATGGAAAACTTTGTCTGAAAAAGTTATCTTAAAATGAGTCCTCATCTGAAATTAAAATATATATATATATATTATGATTTTGATTGGTTGGTTATTTGGAAATTCGCGTAAAGCTACAAAAGGGCTAATTGCTCTAGTCGTTCCTAATTTTTAAACGATAGCCTAGTGGAAAAGGCAGTTAATCAGCACTATCCGCCGCCAACTCTTCGGCTCTAATGAAATAATGGGATTAGACCGTCTATTTTATAACGCTCCCATGACTATAAAGTGCGGAGCAAATATTTGTAGCAACGGGACGTGAACCATGAATTTCAGACTCACAGTTAAACCTATACCTTTTAAAGTTTTTGCAAAATTCATTACAATTATATGTATTATATATTTACACATATATATTTGATTGGCGATGATTTAGGAATAATAATAAGCTCAGCAATTAAACGATGACATATATTCTTCATAATTAAGCAGGTGTTTTTTGGGTGTGGCTAAGTCATAGCATATCTTTAGGGTTTTATTAAGATCTGTTGTTTCATCAGATGTCTGTCCAGAAATGATTATTATTTTAATATAAATACGAAAAAGAAAAGGTCAGTTTTTAAATATGCATACACATTACAATTAAATACGAGAACAGCCAAAGTAATCTTAAAAAAAAATTAACTGAAAAATAATATTTCCAAACCACAAAAAATTTAATTTATAAAGGCGTTAATGGGAGTTTTGGAACTGTATTTATTGAGATAACATTCTAGTCTTATCTCAAACATTGTAATAGCATAATTAATTTTATAAGTTTATATAGACTTAATAAGAAGCTTTTACATGTCCCCACTTATTTACACAGTTTCGGTTCAGCCAGTTTAAAACAAGAGGTGTCTCAATAAACTTCGAGACTGCACAGTATGGGTTCTAGTCATGTTAGTGCTGTATACAGTTATGTTTCACTCTTTTATAATTACGAGCTCTATATACTGATGTTTGCAGTACTTCGCCTGTGAATAAATTTATTTATGTTGGTATGATAATATTCAAAATACTGTTTATACACTTTTTGTACAGATCTGACCCGTTATTATTTTGTTAGTTTGGGAAATCTTCTTGTGTTAACTTGATTTATGCATTTTTCTTTCCTCATACATTTTAGGGCTGTGCGTGGCCAAGATCTTAGCATACCTGGACTGTGAATCCGATGGCCCCTGGTTTCTGTTGCGGCAAGAGTCCGCTTCGTAATTTAGTCGTGGGTCACTGCAAGTGAAGGTGAAATCTCATTGTTCGGTCATGCAAGAGCAGTCTTAAGAGTTGGTGAGTGGTAGTCGGTGTTAACTAGCTGCTTTCCCTCTAGTCTATCAGCTCAAAATTAGAGACAGCTATGCACAAATAATTCTTGTGTAACTTTAGGCAAAAATTCTAAAACAGGCAATCACACCTTTTATGCTTGACATCACACGTCGGCTGTTTACAAGTAGTAAACCTTCATGGCCAGCTAAACAGATAACTTTTCTAGGTTTATACGAATTTGTGCTGCCTAATATCTTTAATGTATAAGGAAAGAAACAAACGAGCTTTCGTTAGGTACCATCACGAACTCGAAGCGTTGCGATCCCTACTGTTACAACTTAGAGTGTTTACGTTCTGTACTATTTTGTCAGTGAAAGTCGTTACGTAGTACAATTTGATATCGAACACTAAAAAAGCAAAAAAGTGCGAATCATTCAAAGGATGTATTTATATGTAAACAATATAATAAGAATGGCAAAGAGCGTGCCTCAAAATACTCTATAGAAGAATGACCCCTTTTCAAATTTTTAAAATAATTATTTTAAAAACTTTTTTTTTATTCGAGCATTTTATTATATTGGTTAGGTTTGTAGCCAAAAGGGTGACGAATGAGACTATCTACAATTCCACAGCAGTGGATGGATTTTGCTTTTTTAACCCAATAATAAACAAGTGAAAACAGTAAGCCTCACAAAAAAAGGTAAAATAAATTCAGTTTATACACAGTGACTATTCCAGCAGTGTGTCTAGAAACGACTATCTATTCAGATTAGTGTTACACGCTTCACCCTTAGCTAACTCTGACTACAAAACATTTTTATTTTAAGATGATAAAATAATGTAAAATGTATTAATTTACAAATATGTAGACACATGTATAGTTACAGAACATTACAGTTAAGTTTTGTGCTAAATTTGGTATTGTCATATTATGGCAGAACCAGTGGAAACTATGTTCCGAGCATTTTGTGACTTGTCAAATTAGTCTAATTATTGTCATATTATGGCAGAACCAGTGGAAACTATGTTCCGAGCATTTTGTGACTTGTCAAATTAGTCTAATTATTGTCGTATTATGGCAGAACCAGTGGAAACTATGTTCCGAGCATTTTGTGACTTATCAAATTAGTCTAATTATTGTCATATTATGGCAGAACCAGTGGAAACTATGTTCCGAGCATTTTGTGACTTGTCAAATTAGTCTAATTATTGTCATATTATGGCAGAACCAGTGGAAACTATGTTCCGAGCATTTTGTGACTTGTCAAATTAGTCTAATTATTGTCATATTATGGCAGAACCAGTGGAAACTATGTTCCGAGCATTTTGTGACTTGTCAAATTAGTCTAATTATTGTCATATTATGGC
>NW_013666790.1:67990-80399 GCF_000517525.1 Limulus polyphemus
CATTTTGTGACTTGTAAAATTAATCTAATTATTGAATGTTTATTATATGTAGTAACCTGTTATATGGCCTGCGGTTTTGTTCCTTTATCAGTTTTTTAAGATAAGTTCATATTCCAGACAAAACTGGTTTCCGATAATACATTGGCTGGTTACATGTAAAAGAATCTGAATAAGAACTGAAACTGTTTCTACATTGTTTCAGACTTCCAAGCTTTATCCGAGATTTTGAAATAGTTTATACACAACATGCAGGTCCAAAGATAGATAACCTGTAAATATAAAGCCTTTATTTTATCTATTAGTTTCTTATTAAAACGTATCAGTATATGTCACCATTCAAGAACTTGCCATTCTTTTATAAACGTTGGAAGTATGCTTAGAGAATGACGGTATAATGTTGTAGCCTGACGCTCGAATGATGTTTCAAGTGTAGTGTTTTGATGTCGTTTAGAGGTTTTGGAAAACTACTTTTAGTAGGGTGTTATTATTAAAATATAGCTAAAAGAAACTATAACGCAATTAAGCTATTCATGAACAACAGTTGTAAACGTGGGACGACTGTTTTTTGTTTAAAAAAATCTATAGTTGACTGCACAGGCGGCAGAGACATAAATAAATAAATTAATATGTTACAAACTCGTCAACTGTTATGTATTAGGTCTTCAAGTGCTTGATGTCGCATTTTGGAACACTTTCATTAACCACTCCCCCCCCCAAAAAAAAAGAAAACGCACATTACGTACAATAGTTAAACGAATCGCCTAAACCTCACGTTAGTGTAGCCTATATAATGTGTAAAGTTTAGTATACTCTAAGCCCTTATAGTGATGGCACACGACGAGACACACATTCGGCATGTAATTCTGTTTGAATACAAGAAGGGAAACAACGTCCCTGTAGCTACAAAAAATATCAAAGAAGTTTATGGACATGTTTTGAACGTTCTTAAGTGTCAACGATAGTTCAGCAAATTTCGTTCAGGTGACTTTAGCCTTAAAAACTGTGATGGCAGGGGTCGACATGTTGGAATTGATATTGATGCTCTGAAGACGCTTGTTGAGACTAACCCAAGGTAACACACTCGTGAAATGGCCCTGAAATTGCATGTCTCTCATGAAACAATACGTAAACTTCTAAGAAATATAGAAAAACTCCATAAAGAAGGTGTTTGGGTGCCTCACGAACTCTCCGATGATCATCGTTTCCAACGTGTGAACGTTGCTTCGTCTCTTCTGGCGCGTAATGCGCGTGAACCATTTTAGGACAGAATTGTCACCGGTGATGAAAAATTGATTCTCTATGCGAATATTAAACGCCAAAAACAATGGCTCAGTCCTATACAAAAACTACTTTCGACTCCAAAACCTGAACTCCATCCGCGGAAAGTGGTGCTTTACATTTGGTGGGACATCAAAGGAGTAATTCATTTCGAACTCCTCAATCCACAGCGAAATGTCAATGCGGAGATCTATAGTCAGTAACTGGAACGTTTAAATCAAGCCCTTCATCAGAAACGCCCTTCAGAAACGCCCATCAGAAAAGTGTTCTTCTTCTCCATGACAATGCACGTCCACATGTGGCACGTTTGACTCAACACAAGATTATAATACCTGATGATGACAAAACCTTGTCAAAACGTTGTACGTTTGCTGTTATGTTAAACTTATTTTAAAGTTTTTCTTCATTACCCATTCAAGCCGTCTCCAACCATTACAACATTATGGAGTTGGGTTGGGAAGTTCTCCCCCACCCACCATTTCACCAGATATGGCACCATCATATTACCATCTTTTTAGTTCGTTGCAATACCATCTTAATGGGAAAACATATGCGAATGTGAAAGGTGTTAAAGAGGACATCGACATGTTTTTTTTTTTTTGTTTCAAAGCCAAGTGATTTGTTTAATCAGGGCATTAACAACCTGTTTGTAAGAGGGTAGCATCATTGATAATAAATGTTTTGTTTTGATATATATAAAGTTGTTCGGGTTTTTTTCATCTGAAAAAAAAGCGACATTAATTTCTTGACGACCTAATATTCCTGGAAGATGATGTTTCAGGTCAGTCGTTTTGTCGCTTGACGAAGAGTGGTGGCTCAAAACTTCATCTTCCAGAAATAAAAAGATATAAAATACCAAACGATTTTGGTAACCTATTCATTAATAACTGTTTTAAGTAGAGGGGTATGAATTTCTTAGTGCTTATAATTTTATAATTGTACTCGCTTTTATCATTGGAATATTAGGTTAAAGACGTGTTCCAAAACCTATCTAATGGAATTAGAAACGAAAGTACTTATGGAGAAAGCCAAACTAGTGTGTATAATTGCATAAGTTAGCTGAAACGTTACAATCGAATTCTAACTTCAAGAACTACAATTTCAAATCGTTAAACGGCATTTAGTTCTAGTACTAGTGTATAAAGAAAGTTACTTAACTGACGCAGTTCCAATGTACAACTAAAGAAAGTGACCTAACTGACGCAGTTCCAATGTGCAACTTTTACATTATAGTCGGACAACTCCTGTATATTTTTGTCCCATTCCTTGAGTCTGAAAAATCCACCTACTATACTCAACTTTGTTATAACTGAGGCAGTAATCAAGGTATTAAATCTGGTACAGTGTCTGAGACTCAGTGTTATGTAAATGGCCAACGGGTTGCCTTCTCTAATATTTCTCTCTCTCTGACGCAGTTCCAATGTACAACTAAAGAAAGTGACCTAACTGACGCAGTTCCAATGTGCAACTTTTACATTATAGTCGGACAACTCCTGTATTTCCTTGGTCTTACTCAACTTTGAGGCAGTAATCAAGGTATTAAATCTGGTACAGTGTCTGAGACTCAGTGTTATGTAAATGGCCAACGGGTTGCCTTCTCTAATATTTCTTACACCTGACGCTTTTAACGACAGACAATCGTTTCAGTAAGCATCGTAAAATTCGCCGTGTTCTGAAAACTCGCTAGTCGAAACAAGATAATCGTCTTGTAACGCTTCATTAACGATCTAGCTACTTTAGTTTATTGGACATATCGCCATCAGCTGTCAAGTTAATACGCGTCTATGGCCGGCTAAGAAACTGACTCCGATTACAGATCTTGCATCTAAATTTCTTTTTATACTCTTGTGTATACTTTGAACAATTACAAGTTACAAAGTCTGAATTCACTGCAGAGAATTAACCGCCTAGTTCAGTTCTATAGAACTAAAATACAAAAAAAAAAAAAACAAGGACTTAAGGCCCCCCTCGGGCTGTGCGGGTTCAAATTCCCCGATATAAAATGATAGCAAATCGCTAGAAGGCGCAAGCCATTTAATTTTGAAAGGCCTTTTTGTTGGCTTGCTAGACCAAGGACTACGTTCTTAATGCAGCCTAAACACCGTTATTAACGCTCTCTTTGCACTTCAAATCATTCGTTACTCTCAGATCGTTCGACGAGTATTGCTTCTGCAAATATAACAAATGACCAGTTGGCCCTAAAGTCTCTCAGATAATCACGGGTGGAATCAGATATCTGCCTCCAATTTTATATGAGGTAATGAATCAAATGTGGCAGGCGGAGGCTGAAACAAACCTCTCCCCTTCACGAAATAAATTTATCATCAACGATATGTTCAGGCATTGGTTAGTAAGCTCTGACGATATCCCCCACACGTTTCAAGGTCTGGAGATCATTCAAAACCAACAGAGATAAGTTACAAGGTACAGTCGCATTCGTTCGCATTCATATTCGCACGTTTGATTAGTTAATTCCTATTTAAGGAACCCCCTTTAACTGTACGATAATATTAGAGGATAGCAGTCCAGATCATAATTATCAACCTAAAGAAATGACATTTCCAATAAATGAAATGAAATAGTCATCTAGAATTAAAGTTAGTAATTTATACCAACCTTATTTTTCATTTAAAGTTTAAATTAAAGTGAATTTTTAGTTAGTAGAGAACGTATATTTTAGCAGTTTACTCTCTCATCTTAATATACAAACAAATCCATCCAGCTTTTCGATTTCGCTATTGTTTGCCAAAGAGGGAGAAGGAAATGCTAGCTAAATTTGTTATTCACGTTTATTACACAACAATGACAATTATGAAAACGAGACAGTGTATGAGTTTTGGTCACAGCAGTTCTACAATCGAGATGGCGTATGAGGTTTGGGCACAGTAATTTTAGAAACGAGACAGCTTAAGAGATTTGGACACAGCAATTACACAACCGAGATGGCGTATGAAGTTTGGGCAGAGCAATTTTAGAAACGAGACAGTTTAAGAGATTTGGGCACAGCAGTTCTACAACCGAAATGGTGTATGAGGTTTGGGCACAGCAATTTTGGAAATGAGACTGCGTATGCGTTTTGGGCCCAACAGTTTTACAAGAGAGATGACGTATGAGGTTTGGGTACAGCAAATTTAGAAACGAGATAGTGTAAGAGGTTTGGGCACAGCAGTTCTACAACCGAAATGGCGTGTGAGGATTGGGCAGAGTAATTTTAGAAACGAGACAGTTTAAGAGATTTGGGCACAGCATTTCTACAACCGAGATGGTGTATGATGTTTGGGCACAGCAATTTTGGAAATGAGACTGCGTATGCGTTTTGGGCACAACAGTTTTACAAGAAAGATGACGTATGAGGTTTGGGCACAGCAGTTCTACAACCGAGATGGCGTATGAGGTTTGGGCACAGCAATTTTAGAAACGAGACAGTTTAAGAGATTTAGGCACAGCAGTTCTACAACCGAGATGGTGTATGAGGTTTGGGCACAGCAATTTTGGAAATGAAACTGCGTATGCGTTTTGGGCACAACAGTTTTACAAGAAAGATGACGTATGAGGTTTGGGCACAACATTTCTACAACCGAGATGACGTATGAGGTTTGGGCACAGCAATTTTAGAAACGAGATGGCGTATGAGGATTGGGCACAGTAATTTTAGAAATGAAACAGTGTAAGAATTTGGGGCTCAAGAAAAAGAGGTCGAACTGGTTTCCTGTCATAAACAATAGGTCCTGGCTAAGAATTAGGTTGAACATTCAAGTTATTTACGAGGTACAAGTGTTTTTGTTCAAGATCGGATGCAATTATGCTTCGGGCGCTAACATTAAAGTTTTCCTAGCGAGATGGTTAGACCTTAATGCGTTTCTAGAGATAATGCGATGTAGGTGCCGCTTGTTCGTTTTCACAGACTGGGTAGCTGTTTCGTGAGCTGTTCGTTTCATTTACAAAAGGGAAAATGTTAGAAAATGATAATTTTAAGTGTAAAATCTTAACACGTAAGACAGTTGTGGAACATTAAAATTAACCTACTATATTGTATCTGCTGTGATACGCATAGATTGTCCGTACAGAATAGCGTATTAAACACCTGCTAAACTAAATCTTTTAAGCGATATCTGGTGAAGACAAAACGTGATAATTAAAAATAATTATTTGGAACGTAATAAAAAGAATTCGTTTTATATTTACATACTTACTAGAACCAGTCTTCCGTGCGGTGGTGACTGTGACCGATATCAAAATACGGCTTACAGATATATATAACATACATATTCCAGAAGTCCAACTGTAACGAATGACATTCATTCGAGTGAAGAAATCCCTATGAATATGAGTATTAATGACTGAGCTCTTTTGCACTTTATTATATGCATATTTTATTTCACTTTCCGAATAATGCTAATAAAAATCAGGTATTTATCTGAATCTTCAAATTGAAAAACGAGTTTACATGAGGTTGGAATTACAAGGTCAATATGCTATGCAGTAAAAAATAAATCATCAGTCCTCACAGTAGTCAAAACTATACATTATAAAATTAACTCCATTCCTTACGACAATCACATTTACATATTTAAAACAATTCCATAATCCTTACGAATGGTATCACGATGGTATAAGGATAAACAATCACACCTCTCAGCCCTATGAATTACAAAATAAACAAACAGTCCTCACCCCTCTCAGAAATAGGCATTACAAAATAAACAATCACTTTTCACACTTCTCAGCACTATGTTTTATTAAAGATACAATCAGTCCTCACGCCTCTCAGGCTTAGCATTACAAATTAAATAATTACTCACAACGCCTCTCAACCTTATGTATTCTAAAATAAAATAATTATCAAAAAACATTTTTCATGCTTCTACACCCTATTCACTACAAAATAAACAATCACTTCTCACGCTTCTCAGCTCTACGTATTAAAACATAAACAATTGTTTCTCACGACTCTGGGTCCTATGCCTTGCAAAATAAACCATCATTTATCATGAGTATAATCGCTAAGAATAGTAAAATATACCATCAGTGCTCAAGACTATTAGTGTTAAACGCTAAGAGATATAACATCAGTTCTCGTGGCTATCTTGCGAAGCACTATAAAATAGATCATCACTCCTTGTGACAATTATCGCTAAATATTACAAGTTTAGCGATAATTATTAGTCCTCACAAGTATCAAAACGTACTGCCTGTCCACATGACTACCATTACTATGGATTTGAAAAGAGACCAGCACCTATATAATAAGATTCAATGCATGTGTGTGTCACGTAACTCCTCCTACACCGCTGGTCGCACCGACTTCTATGTGGTACTAAACGAATCGTCTCGGCCACGAGGTTTGCACAAAAACAAAAGTTTTCATCCAACCCCATAAGGAGTCCAGATATTTATGAAAACACTTTTACGAGGATTTCCCGAAATTGGACTCTACATCTGGCACTGATGTACGTTAGAGCACGTACATAAGCATGGCTACTAATTACCGTTTGTAATTTGGTTAAATAAATTAAATTTGCATTATAGCGGTCCTTTAAATGTGAGCTATAGGCCCACAGATTTGCTAGTTATCGTTATGTTATACAAAATGTACTGTCAGTCCACATGACTATCATTACTATGGATCGGAAAAAGAGACCAGAACATTCTCGATTATCATCTTTATGTTATACAAAATGTACTGCCAGTCCACATGACTATCATTACTATGGATCGGAAAAAGAGACCAGAACATTTTCGATTATCATCTTTATGTTATACAAAATGTACTGTCAGTCCACATGACTATCATTACTATGGATCGGAAAAAGAGACCAGAACATTCTCGATTATCATCTTTATGTTATACAAAATTTCTTTTTTTAACTATTATATTCATAACGTTCTACAAATTTACAGAGTTAATAATCATCGTTACTACAATTCAGAAAATACTCATAATTATTGATGTTTTTATATGTTCTTTTGAATGATATTTCAGAAGGTATATATAAAAAAATATTATTCATGAGAAATGTCTCTAATGTCGTATTTGAAAGTTTCGATATTTTTTACTCATTCAATGCTAAGCTATTAAGAAGAGTTTTATTCCTTTATTTTAATCTAATTCTTTTCCCATGCAAATATCTTTGAAAACTACCAGAACAACTTTATGAAACCTGAGACAAAATACAAAGAAAATTTATGAGGAGACTGATATCTACAAACAAAGCAATTTGTAGTTTGAAACTTATTCCTGATATAAAAAAAGAAAGAAAAGGGATATAATGCAGATGGTTACGCCCACAACATGTTTTCGTATGAACTTTTCTTCCCTACATGGAGGATTGTCAGCAGCTGCCTCTTTCAATTGTAAACCAGAACGCTGTCGATACAGTTCGCTAATTGTCTGCTTTACAAAACGATCACGTTTGTGACGTAGGCGTTGTCCGAAGAATGGGAATCGTTAGTTATTCAACGTTTAATGAAAAGGCATCACTCATTTGGCATGAGGGAAAAAAGGAAAACTAGCTTAAGTTGTTTGTAAACTTATTTCACAAATATAATACGATAGACAACAAATGGTTTTATTTGATGTTGTGTTTCTAATATTACTTGTAATTTTCAACCGCTTAGGTGCCTATCACAAACGGATTCTCTGCGTCGAAATCATGAAACGAAACTTAGTGGTCTTTCACTACATTCTCCTAATGAGCAACTATGCTACAATTACCAATGATGTATAATATATAGGTTAACGTAGATTCGTTTAGGATGATCGAGAAAGTTTTAAAATTATTTTAAAGAAAAAATTGTATAATCCAACATCTGTTTAAAAAAAGAAATTAACCTTTAAAACCAGAATTCTTAACAACACACACAAACTCTCACCCATAGAAATATGAACGACTGTTTGGCAGTCTGAAATCTGGTTTAAATAATCATTAATCTGTAGCCCTTTTTTAAAACCGTTTTTAGGCATGTATGACACATTTACATTCAGACGTTACTAGCACTGAATTCAGTTAAACTTTCCTAAGTTATTGTTGCTGTGAGGAGCCTGGAGGATTTCCATTGTTCACGGATAAAGGAAAACTTAATATCTTTTCAACTTTGTTTTGAATTGTATTTTTGAAATTTGTGGCCATTGCATCATCATATTTGCGTAAGGGAAAACAAGGAAAAAATCGTAATAATGTAAATAAACCTTGTGCAACACCTTCGCTAAAGGCCTAGCTTACAAGTACTCAAGGTTCAGACACAGCCATCCCTAAAACTGACAATCAATTCCAAATAGTGAGACTGACAGTCACTTTTATAACGCGGAACCAGTTTAGTGGCATATCGCGACTCGAACCTTGGATCACTTGGATCTTTGTGGTATTTCTAGAGCGGGATTCTTGAAACTGGGGATTCTTGATTCGTGTTCTATCACTGCAAAAACAAGCTCTACATTATCGAACTGTGGGTGAGCTGTAAAAGTGCTAATCCAATTCCTATATTTGGTCAGACAAAAGTATCCCAAGAGTTGCGGTGGGTGCTGTTATTTATCTACTCTTCCTCTCGCCTACCATTTCACGATTTGGGACGGCTATGTGCAGAAATACCTCGTGTAGTTTTACAAAAACAACCTTTATAAAAGTCTAAATTTGACTCTCTATCTCCTTTTTTAATTTTTTAGAATTACGTATTCAGTTATTATTGACAACACTGAAATCAGGAGTTCGATTCCCCTCGGTGGACCCAGCAGATAGCCCGATGTGGCTTTGCTATAACAAAACACACGCACACACTTACTTAAAAATAAACGAGCCAAATACCAAGCTTTTACTTAATGTGTTATTCGATCCATACAACAATTATGTTTTCAGAAATACGTCAGTGTAGATTGTCACCTTTTATTTAGTCAAGGGAAAGACTCTAAAAATCGTGAAGTACACGTTGTAAGGAAATATTATACTCCTAATTTCCCTTTTCTATATTTTTACCAACACGTGAGACTCAAAGTTTCGAGCTCTTCTGTAGAAAATAAGAGTAACTACCCTGAACTGATTATTGTTTATTTAGTTTAACAGGGCAATCCAATCACAGATAATCAAATACACTGATAGTAAATAATACAAAAAGGATATATATACTTAATATATGTAAGCATCATATATTTGCTCAGGTTCTCTAGTTCGCTTCCTTTCAACGAAATGCTCGATTTATTACTCTTTCCAGATAAGCTTCTCAGTCTCAAAAACATCCAACGTATTTTCTATGACACTTTATCTATCATTACAGTAGCAATAGTTAGGCTTATAACATCGTTATTCAGTAACTTGAATATGATTGTTTAGTTTATTATTGATGTAAATATACATGTTATTCAAATTTCCTTTAAAGACACCATAAAAGAAGTTTGTAATTAAGACATTATTATTTAAGAACTAAATTAGAGTTGCCGTTATTTACTAATTTAAAAATGACTATGTATCTTCTACATTCAAGTATCTAATATAAATATATATTTATTTTTCCAATGTTATAATTTAGTACTATGGAAGTAACGTATAGTTTCACATTGTTCCAAGTTATGTAACACCATCTGCCACCTATTTACAACAACAAAAAACACAGAAAAAGACTATTAAATTCCAAGAAGTTGTGGCTGTTCCTGCACTAATACACCGGAGATAATACACAAGACGGAGATAACGCCCACATCACTTTGGGATGTGCAGGTGATGTTCCAGCCGTTAATGTCTTTCCTTCTCTGATATCATTCATATTACTCCAGTTTCACATTAAATTCACAATTTACCGAAGACATACACACGTCGTAAGGTTCATATTAATCAGCGTGTTTTTTACTTTCATGATAGTGAGCAATATCAGAATAGAAACGGAAATCCTGATACGGTCGAAAACGATTATTTAAAGAGGGTAATGACTAAAAAAATTAACAAATGAAAGTAAAAAACTGTTTCAAATGAAGAAGGTTGTTTGATTAATATAAATTTATAGCTCTTGTAAAAGTTGTATGTAAAAGCATGCGTTACAAGGAAGACCTGACAAGAAAAACTATTTGATTAAAAATTCTTACGGCGTGTGCTACAAAACGTTTAGCATAGCCACATATATCTTTGACATTACTTTGTTTTTACATTACGTTATAATACAAATATAGCAAAGGAATGCTTGAAGCAGCTAGAAATTTCGGGCAATCCATCATACTTAAAATAAGACACAGAAGGATTAGTAAGTGAGATAAACGAAAGACACAGCTGCTTATGCCGAGAAAACTCATAATTTCGGAAAATATGTTTTAAGACAGGTGTCTCTTTTATTAATTATTTTTAGAACCTATTGATTTTCCATAGCGAGATTCCAAGAATAAGAAAGGAATACGACTCTTATCATATCTCATTTATAAGAAAAATTACCTAGAAGTGACTTAATGAAGTCGCCAACACATGCTAATTTACCAATAAAACAATTTTCTCAGATTCAAAACAGAGTGTCAAGATAAGAACGTTTATACGGAAATACCTTAAATATACCAAACTATAAACACACAACGACATTACTAAACCAAGGTATAAACATATATCAGGTAGTTAATCAAGATGAATAAAAATACGTATGAAAACAAACCAACATAAAATAAAAACAACATAAACTCGTGTGTAAATATACTAAGCTAAAACACATTTGTTTGCTGAGATCTTGATGTTTCCGTATATAAAAGCTATTTTCAAGTTTTGTACACCAAAAACTTTTCAAACAACTATATTAATAAATCGTATATCAGATAGTAAATTAAGGTGAATACAACTTATATGAAAGTACGCCAAATAATAAAACAAAAGAAAAACTCGTGTGTAAATATATCAAACTGAAAACTCACAACTAGTTATAAACACATAAAGTAGTAAATCAAAGTGAGTACCACTACGTACGGAAATACGACAATGTAAAAACAAAACAAAACAGAAAGCCGTGTGAAAGTATACGAAACTAAAAACAAACAACTGTATTAGTAAATCAAGGTATAAACATATACGGGGTAGTAAAACCAGAATTAATACCACTATATATGGAAATACATCAACTTAAAAAAACATGTGTAAATATGCCAAGCTAAAAACACAAATTTATATTAATAAATCAAAATGTAAACACATAAAGTAGTAAATCAAAGTGAATACCACATTGTATGAAAATACGACCATGTGAAAAAACACCAACAAGAAAACAGAAACTCATCGGTAAGTATACGAAGCTAAAATACACACATATATTTAAATAAATTGAAGTGTAAACACATATTAGGTAGTAAATAAGAATGAATACAGGTATGTATGGAAATAAAACCAACGTAAAAACAAGAAAATACCATTAAGTTTGGAAGTACATCAACGTAAAAGCAACATACTAATTTGTTAGTAAATATACCAAACTGTTTGTTTGTTTTTGTTATAGTAAAGCCACATCAGGCTATCTGCTGTGTCCACCGAGGGGAATCGAAACTCTGATTTTAACGTTGTAAATTCAGAGATTTACCGCTGTACCATGAGGGGGGGGGACTATACCAACCTAAAACACACAACTAAATTAATAAAGCAATGTATAAACTCGTATCGAAATGATTACCACTATGTATTGAAGTACGTCAACATAAAATATACAAATCTGTTAGATATACACGACTGTTTCAACTTAAGTATAGCGCGAGTGTTAAATTTACTTATTTTAAGAAGCAATAGCTTACTGCAGGTTTGTTTACGTGACTGGTTTTAAATAATACGTTGTGTAGTTCAGTTGTTGTGAACCCGCGATTGTTGTATTATTACATCATATTTCTAGAACCTTCTAAGTTTTTGTCGTTGCTTTAATTGCGTATTATTGCATCATAAAATCTCGTAGTGTGGGAACGTTCTAGGCTTCTATAAGGCTATAAATACGAGTCTAAAATGTTGTAGAGTTAGTTAGGTATTAGGTCGTAAAGAAATTAATGTCTCGTTTTGGAACACTTTCACTAACCCCCCCCCCCAAAAAAAAACAACGTACATCACGTATAACGTCACGTTAGTGTAGCCGGTATAATGTGTAAAGTTTAGTTTACTCTAATCCCCTACAGTGATGGCACACGACGAGACACACA
>NW_013666790.1:81123-84418 GCF_000517525.1 Limulus polyphemus
AACCATTTTAGGACAGAATTGTCACCGGTGATGAAAAATGGATTCTATATGCGAATATTAAGCACAAAAAACAGGCCTAGACAGAAATTACTTCCACAGCGAACTCTCAATGCAGATATCTATAGTCAACAACCGGAACGTTTAAATCAAGCCATTCATTAGAAACGCCCTTCACTCGTCAATCGAAAAGGTGTTCTTCTCCACAACAATGCACGTCCACATGTGGCACGTTTTACGCAACACAAGATTATGGAGTTGAGTTGGGAAGTTCTCCCCTACCCACCGTATTCTCCAGATATGGCACCATCAGATTACCATCTTTTTCTTTCGCTGCAACACCATCTTAATGGAAAAACGTATGCAAATATTGAAGGTATTAAAGAGGACATCGACATGTTTTTTGCTTCAAAGCCAAGTGATTTCTTTAATCTGGTCATTAACAACTTCATTCTATCGATAATAATGGAGACCATTTCATTTAATAAATGTTTTGTTTGATATATAAGTTTTATCTAAAAAAAGCGACATTAATTTCTTTACGACCTAATACTTACATAGTTAGATTGCGTGATTGTGATTGTAGCCATAAAGAGGGCATTTTGGCGATTTATACAGTGAAATTATCACAGAATGTATCGTAAAAACACAGAAGAGTAAAATAATTTGACAAATTGTATTCTAAAGTAACTTAACCAGCCTGTTTGGACTTTGATGAAAAGATAGTTAGTTTTTTGGTTTGTTATAGGTTATCGCGCAAAGCTACACGAGGGCTATCTCGCTAGCCGTCCATAATTTAGCAGTGTAAGACTAGAGGGAAGGCAGCTAGGAATCACCACACACCGCCAACTCTTGGGCTACTCTTTTACCAACGAATAGCGGGATTGACCATAACATTGTAACGTCCCCACGGCTGAATGGGCGAGCATGTTTGGTGTGATGGGGATTCGAACCCGTGACCAGTAGATTGCGAGTCGAGCGCCCTAGCCACCTGGCCATGTAACCACTGTTACGTATTAGAATTTCGAATAGTCTGAAGCCCAGTTAACTGATAATTTAAATTTAGTAGTTAAATTGCACTTTGGATTTAGTATTTAAATATATGCTGATATATTAGTCAATTTACGATATTTGGCAACAAGACTGATACACACCCTCTTCGTTTTTAACACAAATATGTTCTAATATTCTCACAACAATACAATTTACAATAACAGTTATTAAAAATAGTTACTATAAAGAAAGATTTATAAACAAAAGTTTCATAAACTTACAAAAAACATAAAGTTTTCTTTCTAGTCTAGACATTCCTTGATATCTTATCGAGGGTTTAAGATGAGCGAGTTAATTTCAAGTCGATGGAGATACGATTCGCCGGGAAGCTAGCTAGATTTGTCCTTTGCCACACACACTGAATTGTTGGTCCGTTGAAGTTAGGCAATGTTTTCGTAAAAATACTAATGTCAGAGAGAATCCACTGAAGTTAAACGATTTGTAACGTTCAAAATTTATAAATATTCCTGGTCTAATATCTGAAGCTTTCCGATTGATAAGCGTTATAGAAATCACAGTTATAACTTTGGAAGTTTATAGCACAATAATTATAGCGAACTCCTAATTGACACTCTCGCTTAGACGCGTCGCGTTGGTTGTATTTATAGGCGTAGGAAGGTTTCTAGAAAATTCAGATTACATAACAATACTGAGCTATATTTAAACACTTACGTATATAGATATATATTGTTGATTCCCATTCTCGAGAATCTTCTAAAACTTTGGAGAATAGGCGGGAGTTTCGCAATACATATCTAACACTACAAACTATGCATGTTTTTAAATATTAATATTGAAATAGATATATATAACAACAAATTCGTTACACCACAGACCAGAAAGAATAATTCATCTTATCCTATTATGTTCTAAAGTAACTGGCATAGCCTGTGTGGAATTTGACAAAAAAGAAACAACTATTTAAAGCTTTGGATACAACTGTGATAACCAACAGTGTAAAAAATATTTGTATATACGTTAGACCTGTTTTAGTATATTATGTCAACTCTTTCAGCACGAGCTCGGACCGACGTCATAACCATTTTGTTATAGTGTTCATACTATAATTTTTAAATTAGTGAGCGAATGTTAGAAAAATTTGGAAGATTATCAGTGAACATTGCAATGCTTTCATACACAAAATATCATTTAAATAAAACTTAAGTCTTAAGGTTTGTAGAGCAATGTTTTCTTATGCCTTTTTTCTTTTCACATGTTGCCTATCTATCATGCAAAGTAATTTTGATTTTAAGGTTAAAAATACTTTTATGGATCAGAAAATTTTCAAATTTCACATGCGAAATTTTTATGATGTCCAAATAGTTATAAAAATGTTTTCTAAGAAACAACTTTATATTTTATTTGTTATTTTCAATAATTAACCTCTGTATTGGTTTGGTAGATTTGACTGATCTCGCAATCACCGTAAATTAAATAGGAAATAAATATAAATTATGACTCTTTCATTCTAGAATGAACACAAATTGTAACATATCGAATACCGTATCGAATAACATAAAACTGACCTTTGGTCTTTACAAAGTGACTTGTCTTGGCTGTATTTTAGAAGACTAGTATTTTGTAAAACATTGTCAGGTTGCAATCATTATACATTATATATGTGTATAGATTATTGCTATTTTGAAATAAGTTCTTAAACTTATTTTTCTTAAAACATAGAACAGTAAATAAAGAAGTAAAGCAAACAATTATCTCTTCTAGTTATGACCTTTGTACTTGGTTGCTGCTTGACGTAGGTTGCTAAGCCTTTAAAAATTTTGCATGTGGAAGATATGTAAAAAGTATTTTTGTGGGGAGGGTTATATATATATATATACATTTGAATAACTAAAAAATCATAAATTGCTAAATCAATACCATAGAATTCCACTATAATTTATCAAGCTTTGTAACTAAGATGTGTTTTAATCTGAAAAAATATGCAATTTCGAGCAGACTAAAGACACACACTAACACATTAAAATCTTGGTTCAAAAGAAAAGAATGGCATCCTAATAATCTAAAATTGCTGAGAAAGTCATTAGGGGAACATTCTGATCTTCCGATTGGTTATTCATGTCATATATAGAAGTAAGAGTATATAAGGGAGCGTTTCCAAAATTAAAAAGAGGTGGGTGGGGTGCCACTGTGTTTGATCTATGTATTGGAGTAATTTATTAGCAAATTGAAAAGATAAGAGGCTCTTATTTTATATTCTAGCTTATCAATATCGGTAATTTGAGTT
>NW_013666790.1:84439-87112 GCF_000517525.1 Limulus polyphemus
AACCAGTGCCGCATTCCACATACCACGTGACGCACAAAAATCGATGTTTATCTGTGTTTTTAATATTTATTTTGAAATTAAGGAATTGCTTAATGTACAGTACTAACATTTGAATTATAATCTATAGTTTTATGCCAAACTTATTGACTTAAATGCGAGTCAACAAACGAGATGACATGGCCTTTCATTCGTGACCCGTCTCGAAAGGGATTTATTCTAAACACGTGGATTGTGTGCTGTTTATTTATTGTTGAAATTTATCGCCAACAAGTCACGGACATTATTCGGACATTATAATGCGTTTTAAATACACCATACTAAAAACTTACAAGCATATTAGTGAATCACGGTGTAAACCCATCTCAGGTAGTAAATCAAGGCGAATATCCTTATATATATATATATATATATATATAAGTACGTCAACGCATAAAACAACAAAACAAACAAACAAGTGGAATTTTGTCTGTAAATATACGAAACTATATTAGTAAATCAAGGTATAAACATATATCAGGTAGTAATCCAAGCTGAATATCATTACGTATAGAAGAAGTACATCAACATAATCAAACAAAAGAGAAATTCGTTAGTAAATATAGAAACCTAAAAAGACGCAACTATATTAGTAAAGAAAGTATAAACACATATTAATTAGTAAATGGAAATGAATACCATTATGTTTGGAAGTACATCTAAGTAAAACATACAAAACAGAAACTCGTATGTACATATAACAAACTAAAAACACACGACTATATTAGCAAGCCAAAGTATAAACACATATTAGGTAGTAAATCAGGGTGAATACCCCTAAGTAAGGATCTACAACAACGTAAAGGCAAACAAACAAAATTTCATCTGGAAACATGGCATTCTAAAAACACACAACAATATTAGTGAATCGAATTATAAAGACATATTAGTTGGTAAATCAGGGTGAATACCATTATGTATGGATGTACACTAACGTAAAAAACAAAAATAGAAACTAGTGTATAAGTATGCCAATCTAAAATCACATAACGATATTGTAAATCAAAGTATGAACACATACCAGGTACTATATCTGTGTGAATATCATTATATTTGAAAGTACATCAACGTAACAAAACAGAAACTCATCTGTAAATATATAAAAATAAAAACACAACTGTATTGTAAGTCATTGTATAAACACATACCAGGTACTGTATCAGGTTAAACAACACTATGTGTAGAAGTACGCCAACATAAAAGAACAAAAGAGAAACTCGTATGCAAATATCCTAAACTAAAAAGAGAAAACTATATTAGTAAATTAAGATATAAACGCATATCAGGTAGTAATCCAACCTGAATACCACTAATTATGAAACTACACCAACGTAAAAGAACAACAACACTAGAAACTATTGTGTAAATAATAAGAAACTAAAAACACACAACTATATTGGTAAATGAAGGTACAAACACGTATCAGGTAGTAACTGACAGTGAATACTACTATGCCGAGATGTAGAAAAACAAAACAGAAACTTCTCTGTAAATATACCAAACTAAAAACACACAACTGTATTAGAAGTTAAAGAATAAACACATATTAGGTAGTAAATCACGGTGAATACCTCTACATATGGAAGTACACCAACGTAAAAAAGCAACACAGAATATATGAATCTTAAAACACACAACTATATTATTATATCAATGTATTAGGTTGTCAAGAAATGAATGTCGCTTTTTTTAGATGAAAAAAACCCGAACAACTTATATATCAAAACAAAACATTTATTAAATGAAATAGTTTCCATTCTTATCGATGATGCTTTTCCATCTTAACATCGCCCCCACCAGTGGTCCAGTGGTATGTCTGCGGACTTACAACGCTAAACCGGGTTTCGATACCCGTGGTGGGCAGAGCACAGATAGCCCATTGTGTATCTTTGTGCTTAGTTCCAAACAAATAAACATCTTAAATTAGTTATCAATGCCCTTATTAAAGAAATCACTTGGCTTTGAAGCAAAAAACATGTCGAAGTACTCTTTAACACCTTCCACACTTGCCTACGTTTTCCCATTAAGATGGTGTTGCAGCGAATGAAAAAGACGGTAATCTGATGGTGCCATATCTGGAGAATATGGTGGGTGGGGGAGAAATTCCTAACCTAACTCCATAATCTTGTGTTGCGTCAAACGTGCCACACGTGGACGTGCATTGTCGTGGAGAAGAAGACCACCTTTTCGATTGACGAGCAAAGGACTTTTCTGATGAAGGGCTTAATTTAAACGTTCCAGTTGTCAACCATAGATCTCTGCTTTGACAACTCACTGTGGATTGAGAAGTTCGAAATGGATTACTCCTTTGATGTTCCACCAAATGTAAAGCATCACTTTCAGCGGATGGAGTCCAAGTTTTGGGGTCGGAAGTGGTTTTTATCTAGGATTGAGCCATTGTTTTTGGCGTTTAACATTCGCATAGAGAGTCCATTTTTCATCACCGGTGACAATTCTGTCCTAAAATAGTTCACGCGCATTGACCATCAGAAGAAAAAGAAGCAACGTTCACACGTTGGAAACGATTATATCGGAGAGTTTGTGAGGCACCCAAACACCATCTTTGTGGGGTTTCCCATATTTTTTAGATGTTTACGTATTGTTTCATGAGAGACATGCAATTTCAGGGCCATTTCA
>NW_013666790.1:87293-89684 GCF_000517525.1 Limulus polyphemus
AAAGGCTAAAGTCACCTGAACGAAAACTGCTGAACCATCGTTGAACTTACGAACATTCAAAACATTTCCATAAATTTCTTTGATATTCTTTGTGGCTACAGAGGCGTTGTTTCCCTTCTTGTATTCAAACAGAATTACATGCCGAATGTGTGTCTCGTCGTGTGCCATCACTATAGGGGATTAGAGTATACTAAACCTTACACGTTATATTGGCCACACCAATGTAACGTTTAGGCGGTTAGTTTAACTGTTATACGTGATGTACGTTTTTTTTAGGGGGGGGTAATGAAAGTGTTCCAGAACGCGACATTAATCTTTTTACGACCTAATATAAACACATATTAGATAGCAAGTCAGGGTGAATACCATTATATATTGAAGAACACCAACGTAAGAAAACGAAACAGAAACTCGTGTGTAAATATATCAAAATAAAACACACAACTATATTAGTAAATCAAAGCATAAATACATATTAGGTAGTAAATCAGGTGAATGCAACTACGTATGGATATACGTTATGTGAGACATGCAATTTCAGGGCCATATAACAAATGTGTTGCCTTGGGTTAGACTCAACAAGCGTCTTCAGAGCATCAATATTAATTCCAACGTTATATATGTACGGTCCATTAATTTCCGTAATTAGTTTTTATATTGTATGGTACAAAAAAGTAAAATTTCGTATTGAAGTACGGAAGCATATCTAGGTATAAAAGTAAATGTGTCAGTGCAATGGAGTATACTCGAACCTTATACGTAAATGTGTCAGTATGGAATCAGTGCAATGGAGTATACTCGAACCTTATACGTAAATGTGTCAGTATGGAATCAGTGCAATGGAGTATACTCGAACCTTATAAGTCCCAATCCACAACCTGCCAGAAAATACCATTAGACCACGATGTTATTATTCTGTAATAGAGGTTTTTGAAAGCTATGAATATGGTAACAACAGTTTCAAAAGAGATGGTTTACTTAACATCGTCCATTTGATCAATTTTATGCTTAATTCTCTACTTGTTTCATCAAGTGCATTTTCGTTCGCTGAACTAACTGCAGACAGTGAATTACAGTTAAAAAGTCGGGAAACATGGATTTAATTATCTATATTTCCTTTTTAGTTTTGATATTAACATTATTTCAAAGATACTCATTTTAGGAGGTGCATCTCCTCACCCTCTCCACCAAAACACTTTTCACCAATTTTAACTTACAAGTTTTGACGAGGTTTCATCCATAAGTCCTGTCTTATTAAAGTTAACACTTTTTTTAAATGTTTATACCATGTGTGCAGAGTGTAGTTTAAAAAACAGAAAGATAATGATAAGGGCGAATAATTTTAAAATTAATTCTTTTAACGCGAGCAAATCTTCTTAGTCATCACATGCTTAGGGTGTTTAATCTGTAAGAAATTTCTTTTAAGGAAATATAAAATTTTGTTTATACATGTTACACCAGGTGGATATTACATAAGAATTCAGTAAAAGATAATTTGCGAAATTATATACTTGATAGTTATGCATGGTGAAAGCTGGGTGGCAAAGTGGAAACACAGTGCTTTATTGTGTAAATTAGCATTAATATCTATCTAAAATATGCATTTCAACTAAGCTGCACGAGGTACTTATAAAAGTCAGTATGAGATCAGCATTCGGGAGTTATGGAAGAGTTGTTTCTTTGTTTCTTTATGATGAGAGATTTTCTTTCAGTATGAGAAGTCAGCATTGAAAATTACTTTTCTGGGGTTGGGGGTAGCAGACCAAAGTGTTAAAGGAAGATTGCTAAGACAGTTAATTATATTCTCCTGGACTATATAGTGCAAGCGAATTATGTATCTATTTCAAATTTAAAATACGAGTACTTATCTTGTTAGCAATAGAATCAGCTACAAAACCTTTACTCCAAAATTTATATTTCAGTTAGGAGGTAAGATCTAAAAAACTATGAAATATAAGAAAACGTCAAGCAATTTAAAGTTAATCAGGGAGAGAAGACATATTTTGAAAAACGTAACTTGATTGGATTAGAGGTTGATTAGAATGATGATTTTCAAAACTGGTTTTTTAAGGGTAGAACAGAGTATAAGAAACAGCAACAAAACACAAGAACGATATTTCACATATGGACATTAATAAACCTGGGATGAAGCCATATGGGCATTAATAAACCTGGGATGAAGCCATATGGACATTAATAAACCTGGGATGAAGCCATATGGACATTAATAAACCTGGGATGAAGCCATATGGACATTAATAAACCTGGGATGAAGCCATATGGACATTAATAAACCTGGGATGAAGCCATATCCTTAAGAACCAACAAGCAAGAAATAATAATTTGTGTTGTTTAAGTGGAAAAAATAGTGAGAATGGACAGAAGTTAAGG